>NC_048234.1:36400655-36524346 GCF_002007445.2 Ailuropoda melanoleuca
TGCGGCGCTGGCGCGTGGGTAGAGGTTTGCAGGTGACGTGAGCGCCCCGAGTTGGGGGAGAGGACCAGAACCACCTGCTGGAGAAGGGGAGCTACGGGGGCCGGGCAGGGTCCAAACGGCTCGCGTAGGCGGCGGCGCCGGTCCTCGGGGTGACCGGGAAGAGAAGGGCTTTCCCTGGGCGTGTGGAAAGAGGGAGGCCTCCCGAGAGAATAGGGCTCCGGGCCATTGCCCGCAGTTCGGCGGCCTCACCTGCGTCGCGGAGAGCAGTCTGGGGGTCGTGGAGTGGAAGAGGGCCGTGGGACCTCGTGTCCCGGGTTCGACCTCCAGTTAGTGAAGTAGGGATAGTCCTGCAAATCAAGATTTCGATAGCAAGACTGCATCAGCTCTCCGTAAGGAAAATAACCGACGTTGCTCGGTTCTCTGTAGTTACACAGTACTTCGGCGTTATCTCCCTTGGTGCTCCTTCAGGTAGTACGATTCTCATTTTACAAGCCAAGTAACTCACCCAAAGCCTCACAGCTAATAAATGTCAAAGCCGGAGCCCAGCGGAACTCCCTTCAGATTTTGTACTGCTTACCACTGATCACAGTTATCTCCCTAAATCACTTTGATTTAACTAATAGTAGACAGGTAAGCTCCCATAGGTAACGACGACAGGGTTACGGACAAAGATGTTATCCTTACCTTCAGAGAGTAAGGACTAAAATAAAGATAAAACGGTTCTAATAAAAGACAAACCATGTTAGGTGCCATATGAAAAACACAAAGGTACTGAAGATCAAAAAACTGCTCACCTCTGTCTGGGGGATCAGGAAAGAAAGGCAGCATGGAGGAGAATGCATTTGGAATTGATCTTGAAGGAGATGGGGATGGTTTTACAGCAAGAAGGGGTGGCATGAGAACATTTATGAAGATCAATCAATGAAAGTCATGGTCAGGAAAAAGTTAATGGTTAAATTCCAGGGCATGTTGAGAAGTGGCAGGGGAATGGGGCCCTATGCCAAGAGGGAGAATTTGTATTTAACACAGTACTTTGAGTTTCCGTGGTTTAAAAGTTTGAGGAAAGAAAGGCCTCTCTGCAAATGGATACAGAAATCAGAGGTGGGAAAGCCTCCAGATAGACCTGCCATAGGCCAGGTGAAAGGTAATGACAAGTCTAAACTAGGGCAGGAAGATGATGTGGAAGCAGCATCTACAAAATTTGGCAATTGATTGGTTTCACAGGAAGAGGGGGTACCATGAGAACGTATATGAAGGTGGAGGAGAAAAATCAAAGATAGTGGAGGTTCCGTGTGTGTAGGTAATTATAGAAGAGACAGAAGTAGAAACTGCTTTTTGAGAGATCCGTTTAGATTTGGACCCTAAGAATTTGAAAGATTCTTGAGATAGCCAGAAAGAGGTGGTTCTAAGAAGTTGGAAATACAAACTTTGAAATATAGGAAAGATGGTTGAACTAGAAAATAGATTGGTAAGTTAGCAGCCTAGTGGTGATATCACTGTGAGAGAAGAGGAAAACAAAGGGGGCAGAATCTTGGAGAACATCTTTAGAACTTTGCTACTCAAAAGTGTGGCCAATGGCCCAGCAGCATTGCCATCACCTGGGGGTTAGAAAGGTAGAATTTCAGCTCCTCACCCTCAAACATGCTAAATCACACCCTCAATTTAACAAGAACCCTTAGTGATTCGTATCACATCATAGTTTGGGAAACTCTGACCTAGATAAGAGAAGCCAACAAATAAAGAACGGATCTAATCTAGATGAGAGATACCAGCAAAGAAAGAGGGAGGAGGAAGTGAGAGAACCAGGGTAATACAAAATCACAGAAGCAAGGTAAATTGGAGTTTCACAAAAGCAGGGACAGGAAGGAGTGTTTATCGACACTAATATCAGAAGAGTTAAAGAGCACAAAAAAAGTGTGTTAGAATTTTGTAATTGGATGGTATGATCATATGACCATGTTCTAATTGAAAGCTTGGAAACTACTCCTTTGTGATGGGGACAGCCTAGAAATATAATCCCCCTACCTCCCACTCCCCACGTATATGGGACATATGGAAGTAGGCTTGTGGATTTGATAGAAATTCTTTTCTAGTTGCTTCTATTTTCTCAGAGAACTAAGAAGCAAGATCATTTTGGCAGGCTGCTAATTGTCCATCACAATCTCTTCTCCCCTTCTTCCTGGGCACACAGACTATGTTTCTCAGCTTTTCTTCCAGTTAGTATGACCAAGTATTAAGTTATTGCTAGTGGAATGGGGGCAGAAATGATGTCTGCCATGGCCAGGCCAGTGTGTCTCCATGTATTTTTCCTTTCTGCCAGCTGGATTATGCTGATGACTACAAGCCCCTGGGCTTGACTACAAGCCACAAGAAAGAGGGTGCCCTGATGGAGAGCAGCCCGCTGACCCGGAACACCCACCATCAATTATTATGTGAGCAAAATCTAAATTTCTCTATGAGGTTGGAGCTTTAACCTTTTGGGGTCCATTTAGCTTTACCCTAGCTAATGTAGTCAATAACTGATGGGGGGAGCTTGGGGAGGGAGGAGAGAGGAGAGGTGAAAAAGCAATCTGACTGTAGGAGAGAGATTGACTCGGAAGCATAGTAGGGTTTTCAGGCACTAGTAAGGGCCTGCCTGGGTGAGTGGTCATGAACTTACAGTCAGACCAGTCAATATGGTTGTGCATTTTCTGCTAGCCATATTCTGTTGTTTATGTGCAAACACTGATGAGGCGGTTGGGGATTAACCAGGACTGAGATTTGGCCAGGCAAGTAGGATGGGGAATGACGGGCAAAGTGGCTGAGGGTAAAAGCAAAGGAGACTCCATAATTTCAGAGGAGGTAAGAGGTAGGGCCGTGGGAGGGGTGGGGAACAGTACCAAAATGGTAGGACAGATATAGATTGGTGTTTCTGATCAGGTTGAAGAAGAGTGGAGTTTTGGTACTCTAAAGAGTAACCTGAAAAGATAAGAGATGAGTTGGAGAGTAGGAGGCTTGAAATTAAAATGAGAGGTGGGACTGTAGTTGTCAGTAACGTCAAGGTGTAGGGAATGATCATGAGAGTGGGTTGTTGAGATAGCTGGAGTTATAAGATCATTTGAAGAGAACTGGTCAAGGAATTGAGTGCGTTTGAAATATATTTTATATACATATACACACACACACACACACACACACACACACACACACACACATATATATATGTATTCATCTCACAAAGAGTTACCAAAGGACTGTTAGTAATGCTGGAATAGCAAGTAGCCTTGGAGAGAGTGACAATGAGCCTGGTACTAAAATCTTCAAAGAATGAGGGGTTGAATTCTCTGAATTAGGGTGTTCAAGGCGAACACTGCTTCAGTGTGTTAAACTCTTGCAGAGATCATGTTTCATTTAAACAGGCGCTTTTAAGTTCTGTGTTACTAATGTGGGATTTGTAATTGCTTCTCTTTGACCTCTCAGATTACAGATGGTAACTGCTTTCTTTAAGAGGAAATGCCCATCTGTCTCTATTATAAAACAAACACATGCCAGGCTTCCCAGTTTAAATGACTATGCTTTAAAATTTGTCATAAACTGCTCTGTTCTACCTCCAACATATATCCTCAAATAGATACATCGAATGTGATGCTAGCTATGCTATATCAAATAATGGGCTGTATAGGTTCAAAATCTACGTGAAAACCTTAGGTATAACTTAAGTCAACAATAATAGGGATTGATTAGAAACCTGACAAATTGAAAATGAAGAGGTTGCTTGTAACTTAGAAAATGATGTACCACGTTATACACATAGGGACTCTGGGGAGTCAGATTGCTGGGGGTTGAATCATAACACCCATCTAAGGGGTTATTGTGAGGATAAGATATGTAATATATACAATATAGATAAGCATTTAAAAGACTGCTTGGCAATATAAGCACTCAATAAAAGTTATAGTTATTCTATTATTGTACTAAAATTCTTATGGAATTGCCTATAACAATATTTTAGACTTTTCTACTTAGAAGATACGTTTGTTACACCTATACATGTTAAGACCTATGACTAAGGAGACTTCTGGTTAAATGTGGTACATCAAACACAGCTTTTTCTCCATTTACTCCAGATACCTCATTAAAATGACACTGAACCAGGGGCGCCTGGCTGCCTCCTTCAGTAGAACATGCAACTCTTGATCTCAGGGTTGTAAGTTTGAGCCCCACATGGGATATAGAGATTACTTAAAAATAAAATCTTTACATAGAACTTTACATCAAAAACTAGGGGTGTACTGTATGGTGACTAACATAATAAAAAAATATTATTAAACTAAAAAAAAAGAAAGAAAGAAAAATAAAATAAAATCTTTTAAAAATAAAAGAATTAAAATGAGGGGTGCCTGGGTGGCTCAGTCAGTTGAGCATCTGACTCTTGATCTCTTCTCAGGTCTTGATCTTACAGTGTGAGTTCAAGCCCTGTGTTGGGCTCCATGGCCAACATACCCAGCGTGCCCACTTAAAAAAATTATAATAATAAAATGAAATGAAATGATAGTGAAGCCATAAAAAAAGTATAAACCCATAACATGAAGCAAAGAGGAAAAGATCCCTGCTGAAGAAGGAGGTCAACAAATCTTAGGAACGTGGAAAGCAGATGGATGAGTGATAAGTGACTTACCAAAACTGAGAAAATTAATACCTAAGCCTTTGGGAGGGGGTAGAGCCAGCCAGAGTGGACCCATTCACATCACAGACTCTGATGTGGGAAGGTTCTGAAATGAGAGCTGCCATAACTCTGAAAGCAAAGGTGAAATGGAGCTGAAAACCAGAATTCATTATGAAAGTTGTATAAAGAATGGTGGGATCCTTCCTTCCCCCAAATCCCTACCCCATTCCATGCTGCCTTACCTCAGTAGAAGATAGGATGTTTACTTTCTGAGGAGGTTGAGTCAGAGCTCCTCTGGACCCCAGGCAGAGCTGAGGACGGGGTGACTCACTCCACAGAAAAGCAGAATTAAATGAAGTTGTGCATAATGAATCACAAGACCTATCCTGCCCGCTTTATTCCCACACTCAGGTCCTGGGTATTTGAAGAAACCTCACAGGAAATACCCTCAAATGAAGTAATAGAAGATAAAAAGAGAGAGAAGGAGAGAGAGGGAGGTGGGAGGAAGGAGGAAAGAAGGAAGGAAGGAAGGAAGGAAGGAAGGAAGGAAGGAAGGAAGGAAGGAAGGAAGGAAGGAAAAAAGAAGAAATAGAGGAAATAGAGCTAATGCAGGGAACAGAAAAAGATGTCAAAATGAAAAAAAAATCTCAAAAATTCTCAGAAATTGTAACTCACATATGCTCATGTGGCTACTAGAGGGAGGAACCTCACCCAGATCAGGCCGTAAACCAAGACACAGAAACACATAGGACCCGATCAAACTGGAGCTCCGACAAAAGGAGAAAACAGACAATTCCTGAGATGAAGGTGAAGAGAATGTCCAGGTTGTTGCAGCCTGGAGAGCAACCAGTCCACTTCATCATGGGAGGATGAAAGGCTCCAGAAGGGATGTCCCCAAGAAAACACAAAAACAAAAACACGGAAGTGATCGATTACCTAATGTGTTCTAACCTTATGAACAAAATCTCAAAGCTCTGATGGAACATATAGAGGTGAAATGGTGACAAGTATGGAGGACAGTGAGCAACCCCAGAAAGAGGGGATTATAACCTCCAGGGGAAACAAAAGATTTGTAGTGGACTCTGTGATGGTTCAAGAATATTTGATGTTACCTCTCTGGGGGAGAATTATACTTCCCTGCCCCGTCGTGAATTGCAGTGGCCAGTGAAATAGGGGCACAAGTGAATATGTCCCTTCCAGCCAGAAGCTTCAGGAGCCACATCTCTGCCCCTGCCACAAGACAAGCACTGTTCAGAGGCTGCCTCTGGCCATCTAAGTCCTGAGTGAAGACACCATGGCACAGAACTCAACTGACCTGCCCATCAGATAGGCCGCGTAAACAAGTCAGCCTTTATTGTCGTAGGCCACTGAGGTTTTGGTGGTAGTTTGTTAATGTGGCATAATTAACCACTCCTCACACAACACGGAGCAATGTGGGCAACATATAACAGGCATTAAAATATATTCGATAAATAATAAACAATGTGATAGCAACATATTGGGCAATTAGTAAATGGCACAAAGTGTCTAAAACTGAAAAACTAAGATGTGGCAGTAGAAATAAGATCTTTAGAAATGTGGAATTAAGTAGCAGAACAACTTTTTTTGGGAAGCAGGCATCAGAGTGATGACAGATGGAGCAGGGAATTCTGTTTATCATTATGAGCCTTGTAATCATTTGACTTTTAAACCATATACATTGTCATTTTGAAAAAATTTTTTAATTACATTTATTTTTTAAAAATGAATGGTAAGTGAAAGGAGGGGAAAGTTGTATTATTGTTTTTGATTCAGCCAGTTTAATAGACTGACCGTTAATCCTCGCACAGTAATACTAAGATTGTAAGTAGAACATAATTCTTGATTAGTACTTTAAAAATACCTTGTTCAAGAATATTGAATAAATTGAAGCACCAAAACTAAACTTTTTCATTGTACATTTACACTGTCCACTGCAAAATAGAAATGTGAATGCTGCTTTCCTAGTATTTTGACTCAGCTACCTCCTTCCCTCGCCCTTACTGTGGTGTTATTTATAGTGTACTATTTATATGAAGTCAAATGTCACTAACTTGAATTTGAAAAATGACCTACATGTATATGGAATTATCTTGTGAAAAACTATTTTATACTTTCAAAAATGATTATTTTTAAAAATACCCTCTTACACTAGACCAAAAAATTATTTTTCCTCGGATGCCATGCAGTGATTAAAATTGATGTCATGTATAGTTACAGATATGTATATAGAGATATATATCCTACACATATATATATATGAGGTTCAGATGTATATCCTGCATATATATATATATATATATGTAGTTCAGATATACATCCATTATTCACCTATAAATATTTGTAAACAGTTAATTCTACTTAATGATGGGTTTTTAACTCTTTTCTGATATTTTGTACACCACCTGTCTATGTCTAAAGGATCTGGAGCAGAAGAAGTAGACTAGTCCAATTGCCATATAAATTGGACAGAAAAAAATACAGCAGGCTTTCCATAGCCTTTGGACTGTTAAGTGTGGCCCCTTTCTGATATGAGCTCTCTTCCTATCCTCATTCCCAGCCATCCCCTATACCTAGCAGTAATTCATTCAACAAACACTTATTTGGGGTCCCCAATGTACTGGCATGCAGTTCCCTGAACATATGATGTTGTCTCCCACTTTTTAGCCTTTGCAAAGAAGTTTCCTGATCTAAAATGCAATTCCTGGGGCACCTGGGTGGCTCAGTTGGTTAAGCGTCTGCCTTCAGCTCAGTCATGATTCTGGAGTCCTGGCATCGAACCCCGCATCGAGCTCCCTGTGGCAAGAAGTCTGCTTCTCCCTTTCCCTCTGCTCCTTCCTCTGCTCATGCTCTCTCTCTCTCTCTCTCTCTCTCTCTCACACACACACACACACTCTCTCTCTCTCTCAAATAAATAAATAAAATCTTTTTAAAAAGTAGTAATGAATAAATAATAAAAAATAAGATAAAATGCTATTCCTCCCATTCCTGTACCTTCTAAAAGCCAATCTGTCCATTAGGACACAAGGGGCATCTTCTTGGGGAAGCTTTCCTTTAACCCTAAAAGTTAAAAACCCTTCCTCCATACTTCCATAGTGCCCTCTATATTTTTATGAGCGCCATTATATTTTCCTTTATATTGTGAGCCCCATTAAAGCAAGAACCTGGCCTGGTATGTCACTACAGTGCCAGATCACTGTATACATTCAAATGGGCAAAATGTTATTGTCTGTCTTTCCTCAAGAGACCATGTGCTCCTTGATGGATGTGTCTGTGATTTATTCACGTTTGTTTCCTTTAGCATTTAGCACTTGGCATAAGACCTAGCACACAGAAATCTGTTGAATAAATTAGCTCTCTCTGCATTATCATTAATCTTTAAAATACATGCATTGAGGGGGTGACTCAGTTAAGCATCTGCCTCTGGCTCAGGTCATGATCTTGGGGTCCTGGGATCAAGCTCCACATTAGGCTCCATGCTTGGCGGGGAGCCTGCTTCTCCCTCTCTCTCTCCCCCCCAACCCCTGCTTGTGTGGGCTCTCTCTCTCTCTCAAATAAATAAAATCTTAAAAATATATATATGCACTGACGAATATATAGAAAGTATCCTCATGATACAGAGAGACCAGGTGCTGAGGATTATTCCTTTTGTGCTTTACTTTAATAGGGAAAGTACATGTGAAAACCCAAGACGGGAGACCACAAATACGAAATTACCCAGCTGTGCTCTATGATCTTACCACCTGTAACCCACATAAGAAAAATAGAAATAATTCTTAAAGGAATAATCTTAAAATAACCAGCTAAAAGTTTATTGACAACAGCAACAACAAGTTGGAATTTCTGCTTATTTAGTCAGCTTGTATGGGTAAATATTACCTACATTCCTTGATTCATGGTATGGTATATTTCTAACCCAATTTGCTATCAGTCAAAACCAAATTATTAACAATATACAAAAATCAGTTGTATTTCTATCCACTGGCAATGAACAATCTGAAAATGAAATTAAGAAACAAGTCCACATATGATAACATCAAAAGGAATAAAATATTAAGGATCAAATTTAACCAAAGAAGCATAAGACTTATACATTGAAAACTATAAAACATAGTTGAAAGAAATTAAACAAGACTTAAAGAAATGGAAAGTCAGCCCATGTTCATGGATTGGAAGACATAATATTGTTAAGAAGGCAGTACTCTCCAAACGCAGCTACAGATTTAATGCAATTCCTATCAAAATTCCAATAGTCTTTTTTTTTTTCAGAAATGAATAAGCTGTTCCTAAAATTCATATGAAAACTCAAGGGACCCCCAAATAGCCGAAACAACATTGAAAGAACAAAGCTGGTGGATTGACACTTTCCAACTTCAAAATTTACTACAAAGCTACAATAACCAAGACAGTGTGGTATTAGAATAAGGAAAGACATAAGCCAATGGAAAAGAATCAAGAGCCCAAAACCAAACCCAAATATCTATGATCAGTTAGTTTTCAACAAAAGTGCCAAGACAACTCAATAAGCAAAAAATAGTTTTTCTCAATAAATGGTGCTGGGACAACTGGATATTCAAATGCAAAAGAATGAAGCTGGATCTCTACCTCACATCATACACAAAAATTAATTCAAAATATACCCAAGACATAACCATAAGAGCTAAAAACTATAAAACTCTTAGAAGAAACCATACACGTAAATGTACACGATTTTGGATTAGGCACTGGTTTCTTAGATATGACAACTAAACCCCAAACAACCAAAGGAAAAACAATAAATTGGATTTTGTCAAAAGTAAAAACTTTGTAATGCAAAGGCCACCATCAAGAAAGTGAAGACAACCCACAGAGTGGGAGAAAATATTTGCAAATCATATACCTGATAAGAGACTTATATCTAGAATATATAAAGAATTCTTACAACTCAACATTGAAAAGACAAATAATTTAAAATGGGCAAAGGTTTTGAATGGACATTACTCCAAAGATGATGCACAAATGGCCAATAAACACGTGAAAAAATATTCAATGTCATTAGTCATTAGAGAAATGTGACTTAAAACTGCAATGAGAGGGGCGCCTGGGTGGCTCAGTCGTTAAGCGTCTGCCTTCGGCTCAGGGCGTGATCCCGGCGTTATGGGATCGAGCCCCACATCAGGCTCCTCCGCTATGAGCCTGCTTCCTCCTCTCCCACTCCTCCTGCTTGTGTTCCTTCTCTCTCTGGCTGTCTCTCTCTGTCAAATAAATAATAAATAAAATCTTTAAAAAAAAAAAAAACTGCAATGAGAGGGGCACCTGGGTGGCTCAGTCAGTTAAGCGTCGGCCTTAGGCTCAGGCCATAATCTTAGATTCCAGAGATTAAGCCCCACGTCTGGCTCCCTGCTCAATGGGGAGTCTGCTTCTCCCTCTGACTCTCCCCCATCTTGTGCTCTCTCTCTCTCAAATAAATAAAATCTTAAAAAAAAAAAAACTGCAATGAGATACTATCTCACATCTGCTAGGATGGCTATAATCCAAAAAAAGACCGACAATAACAAATGTTGATGCACTGACCCTCACACACTGCCCATGGGAACGTAAAATGATATAGCTGCTGTCAGAAAGAGTTTGGCAGTTTCCCTAAAAGTTAAACAGAATTACCATGTGACCTTGAAATTCCACTCGTAGGCATGTACCCAAGAGAACTGAAAACACTCACACAAAAACTTATACACAGATGTTCATAATAGCCAAAAAGTGGAAATAACCCAAATGTCCACCAATTCATGAACGGATAAACAAAATGTGGTATATCCATACAATGGATCGCTAGTCAGCCGTAAACGGAATGATATACTGTTACATGCCGCATTAGTAGATCGTGAAAACATCATCCTGAGAAGGCGAACACTGAAGGATACATGCTCTGTGATACCATTGACATGAAATGTCAAGAATAGGCTGTGCCGACGAGACAGACAGTAGGTTAGTAGTTGCCAGGGGATGAGGGAAAGGGGAAATGAGGACTGATTGCTAATAGGGACAGATTTTCTTTTCGGGGAGGATGAAAATGTTCTGGAATTAGTAGGATTAGTGCGTTAGCTGGATAGTGCATGTACTAAAAACTACTGAATTGTGCACTTTAAGAGGGTAACTTTTATGTGAATTACAACTCCATTTAAAAATTTTTCAAGTGAAATCTCATTCTAAACTTGGAAAAAAATCATAAGCAATTGTGATCAAAGCAGTAGATCTAGGGACAGCGTCTGGGTGGCCCCGTCAGTTGGGCATCCGACTCTTGGTTTTGGCCTCAGGTCCTGGGATTGAGCCCTGAGTCGGGCTCCACGCTGAGCGTGGAGTCTGCTTGTTCCTCTTCCTTCCCCTGCTTTCTCTCTCCCTCTCTCTCAAATAAATAAGTAAAACATGTATTTTTAAAAAAGCAATAGACTAGAGAAGTTTTCTGTTTATGGAAGGACAAAATGGCCCAGCAAAATTAATCAGTGCTCTTGCCCTCTCATAATAATTGGTTGGATATGATTTCTGTGTTCAGATACAACTTATGATACTTGCCCCTTTTGAGCAAGCATGCTTTAGGTCAATTGAAAAGCAAGTTTTAAGTCAGTGAGTTTACAACTTAGTTTTTACAGCTTTATGTGTGTGCCTGGCTCAGAAACCTGTCCAGCTAAAAAAGCCTCCTTGATTCTGTACTCCTTTATTCTGCTTTATTTTCCCCCATAGTACTTATCATTGACATGTAAGTTCCTTGGGTGACAGGGCTTTTATTTTTTCGAGAGATTTTATCTATTCATTTGAGACAGAGAGATACAGAGAGAGCACAAGCAGAGGGAGAGGGAGAAGAAGACTCCCCTCTGAGCAGGGAGCCCAACGACACGGGGCTCCGTGCAGGACCTGGAGATCATGACCTGAGCCAAAGGCAGATGCTTAACCATCTGAGCCACCCAGACACCCTGGTGACAGAGCTTTTATTTCTCAGCTCTATCCTCAGTAATAAAAGGTTAATAGATAACACTACACAGGAAGAAAGCTTTATTGATAAAATAAACATCTACAGAAATTTTCAATCTGTTGTGTATAGATGCCCTTTTTGTTGTCAGAATACAAGTAACGTAAGTTACCAGCTCACCCTTTGGAAGAGGCACAAATTCTTCCCCACATTAAGAGCTAAGTCACAGGGCACTGGCCCTGGCTCTAAAGGGTGTTTGGGTTTGCTGTGGCCTGGCCGATGAAACTCACACAATCTGGCCCTTCCATCTAGTTTCCCTTCTCCTAGGAGATAGTAAACTTAGTAATAAACCTTACTGAGAAGACCTCCAGGAGAAGTATCCATTAGTATTCTTCCTTTCTGATTTATTTGTTCACAATCCACTAAAATACTTCTGATTGTAGGTTCCATTACTCTTGAAGTCTTGGCCTGTTCTTTGATTCCTTGGCTGTGCAGGTCACGGGTGCTCTGATCTAAATAGAGACAAAATATTCTGTAACACTGACAGACGCTTGCAAACTGAGGGGAATGAGCTTCCCTCAAAATGCTTATAAAGGAAAGACCACCATGGTAATGTCATATTTCATTCTAATAGTGGCTAAGAGTATTAGATGCCAAAGAATGAGTGACTTTGCTGTTAATTTGATCACATATTTATACATGTCCCCGAAATTAACTTACTATTTTACAGTTTCCTTGCAGGGAAAAATTAAGTTTAAAACATCTTTTTGACTACCACATGGAAACCATCCTTTTCAGTTTTAAGAAGTTATTTTCTACCAGAATTCATCAGTAACTCACAAATGTAATTGTTACTAAAGAAATACAGAACGAATAGGCAAAACCAGTGGTTACCCAAGTGAAAACATACTCTGGAGGGGCACCTGGGTGGCTCAGATGGTTAAGCGTCTGCCTTCGGCTGGGCTCATGATCCAGGTCCTGGGATCGAGCCCCATGTCGGGCTCTCTGCTCAGCAGGGAGACTGCTTCGCCCTCTCCCTCTGCCTCTTCCCTTGCTTGCGCTCGCTCTGTCTCTGTCTCAAATGAATAAACAAAATCTTAAAAAAATAAAAACTCTTTAATTCATAACTCAAATAGTCACGAAGCACTTCTTATGCCTATAAAATACTCAGCCAAGTCTTTATTTTCTTAGCATAGATTTCACATGAAACTTTTCCAGAGAATACTATTATTCCCACTGTTGCTAACAAATGTAACTAAAACTCAGAATTTGTTTAAAAATGTTTTAGGATATATGTATAAAATAAGCAACCACATTTGTGCTAAAATGTTATCCCATTTTGACAGCCAGCTCCATGGAAAATCTACTTAAAATTACATCATAAACATATATGATGTTTTAGTTTTCAAAGTGCTTTCATGTATTTATTTGGTAAAGTAACAGACTATTTGCCTTATAGAAAAATTAGCAATTTCCTTCCCAATTAATTAATTACTTTTAGTTGCACTTGAAAGATAAGATTTTTATTTAAAATGCAAGAGAGCAGGGGCACCTGAGTGGCTGAGTTGGTTAATGATCCAACTTTTTTTTTTAGATTTATTTATTTATTTATTTGAGAGAGAGAGAAAGCATAAGTGAGCACAAGCAGGGGGAGGGGCAGAGGGAGAAGCAGACTCCCCACTGAGCAGGGAGCCCTCTGTTGGGCTTGATCTTATGCTCCTGAGATCAGCTTAACATACTGAACCACTCAGGCACTCCAGCATCCAACTCTTGGTCTCAGTTCAGGTCTTTTTTTTTTTTTAAAGATTTTATTTATTTATTAGACAGAGATAGAGACAGCCAGTGAGAGAGGGAACACAAGCCAGGGGGAGTGGGAGAGGAAGAAGCAGGCTCATAGCTGAGGAGCCTGACCTGGGGCTCGATCCCATAACGCCGGGATCACGCCCTGAGCTGAAGGCAGACGCTTAACCACTGTGCCACCCAGGCGCCCCCTCAGTTCAGGTCTTGATCTCATGGTTGTGAGTTTAAGCCCTGCCACGCCCAGCGGGGAACATACTTAAAGAAAGGGGGGGGGCAGCTGGGTGGCTCAGTCAGTTAAGCATCTGACTCTTGATCTCAGCTCAGGTCATCATCTCAGGGTCATGAGATAGAGTCCCACGTGGGGCTCCAGGCTGGGCATGGAGCCTGCTTAAGATTCTCTCTCTCCCTCTCCCTTTGTCCCTCCCCACTTCCCCTAAATTAAAAAAAAAAAAATCATATATGGGGCGCCTGGGTGGCACAGCGGTTGAGCGTCTGCCTTCGGCTCGGTGTGATCCCGGCGTTATGGGATTGAGCCCCACATCAGGCTCCTCCGCTATGAGCCTGCTTCTTCCTCTCCCACTCCCCCTTCTTGTGTTCCCTCTCTCGCTGGCTGTCTCTATCTCTGTCGAATAAATAAACAAAATCTTTTAAAAAAAAAGTCATATAAAATGCAAGGGAGTGATTCATAATTACTCATTTTTTTTAAAGGAAAGGCTGATGTTTCAGAAAAATATCATTATTTGATGTACTCCCATTAAGATGATAACCTGGGTCATTCTGGTCGTGTTGCGGGCATGTTTTACAACTGGTGATACCTGGTGCTAGCTGGGAAAATGTCCAGTGAAACAGGCTTAGTTCCATTCTAGGCTTCAGCTGGAACAATTCCAATGCTGCCCAACCCCCAGGTGATGGGCATTTCAAAAGGAGATTGGCCTCTCGATATACAAATATGTTGCCCTGTTCCCGTTCTTCCCATCTAGAAAAAGAAAAATGATGCTAGCAAACAAAAACACAACTTGGACCATTTTAATACTTATGCATTTTACATACATCAGCCAAATTCAGATTAACTCCTCACTCCTTTTGCTGGTGGACAGTGAAATGCCACAGCAGGCCACACACAAAAGTGAATACCGTCAATTCAGCCTCTCAGGCGGGCCAGTCGCTGCTGGTTTGTAACCATGAATGGAAGTCTTTTATCCAGAGGCTTTTCAGTAGAAAAATTCAGGGATATTTTAGCAGACAGAAAAATTACGCAAAATGGTTACGTATTATATAAAGATAAATCCTGATAGTTTTGCCTCCAGTGCTTGCTTTGTCACACTATTCACGGCTCTTCAATGGTAAAATCGCTTCAGTTTTATTTTCTTTGGTTTATGTCTTGGTTGTTGGAATCAATCCAAAGTACTGTTTCTTGTAATTCTCTATTGAATAGAGCCACAATTTCCATTCAAATTCTACCTAGGGTGGCTTCTTTTCATGTAATTCTGAATTTCAGCAATCATGGGAAAAGGACCCGGTGTAAAAACTGGCATGTATCCTTTGCTGTGCAGCAGCTTTTTCTCTCTCACACCAGTTAGAATGGCAAAAATTAACAAGACAGGAAACAACAAATGTTGGCGAGGATGTGGAGAAAGGGGAGCCCTCTTACACTGTTGGTGTGAATGCAAGCTGGTGCAGCCACTCTGGAAAACATTCAAGATGTTAAAAATAGAGCTATTCTATGACCCAGCAATTGCACTAGTATTTACCCCAAAGATACAGATGTAGTGAAGAGAAGGGGCACATGCACCCCAATGTTTTTTTTTCTTTTACAGGTGAAGGGTAAAGCCATTAAGCATTTATTTATTTTTATAATATATTTTTTATTATATTGTTAGTCACCATACAGTACATTCCTGGTTTTTGATGTAAAGTTCCATGATTCATTAGTTGCGTTTAATACCCAGTGCACCATGCAATACGTGCCCTCCTTACTACCCATCACCAGCCTATCCCATTCCCCCACCCCCCTCCCCTCTGAAGCCCTCAGTTTGTTTCTCAGAGTCCATAGTCTCTCATGTTTCATTCCCCCTTCTGATTACCCCCCCTTTCTTTATCCCTTTCTTCTCCTACCGATCTTCCTAGTTCTTATGTTTCATAGATGAGAGAAACCATATAATTGTCTTTCTCTGCTTGACTTATTTCACTTAGCATTATCTCCTCCAGTGCCGTCCATGTTGCAGCAAATGATGAGAAATCGTTCCTTTTGATAGCTGAGTAATATTCCATTGTATATACGGACCACATCTTCTTAATCCAGTCATCTGTTGAAGGGCATCTGGGCTCCTTCCACGATTTGGGTATTGTGAACATTGCTGCTATGAACATTGGGGTGCAATGTTCATAGCAGCAATGTCCACAATAGCCAAACTGTGGAAGAAGCCCAGATGCCCTTCAACAGATGAATGGATAAAGAAGATGTGGTGTGTGTGCATATATATATACATATGGTATATATATATATATGTATATATATACATACATAAGGTAATATTATTCAGCCATCAGAAAGGATGAATACCCACCATTTGCATCGACATGGATGAAACTGGAGGGGATTATGCTAAGCGAGGTAAGTCAAGCAGAGAAAGACAATTACCATATGGTTTCACTCATATGTGGAACATAAGCAATAGCACGGAGGACCATAGGGGAAGGGAGGGAAATCTGAAGGGGGAGACGGAGAGGGAGATGAACCATGAGAGACTATGGATCCCAGGAAACAAACTGAGGGGGTTGGGGGGAGGGGATAACAGGGTGATGGGTATTAAGGAGGGTACGTGTTGTGATGAGCACTGGGTGTTATATGTTAACTAATGAATCATTGACCACTACATCAAAAACTAATACAGTGGCTAACTGAACATAATAATAATAATAATAATAATAATAATAATAATCTGGCATGTATATTTTCAAATGGCAAATTCCGTAGTAACTAGGAGTGTTCTTCGGGTTTAGAAATAGCCAAAGATTTGAAGTTAAGTTTTAGTGCTGTTGCCAGAGAAATAGAATATATTCTCTCGGGGCGCCTGGGTGGCACAGCGGTTAAGCGTCTGCCTTCGGCTCAGGGCGTGATCCTGGCATGATGGGATCGAGCCCCACATCAGGCTCCTCTGCTGTGAGCCTGCTTCTTCCTCTCCCACTCCCCCTGCTTGTGTTCCCTCTCTCGCTGGCTGTCTCTATCTCTGTCAAATAAATAAAAAATCTTTAAAAAAAAAAAAAAAGAATATATTCTCTCAAAATATTTTAGAAAATTCTTTGCTGGCCTATAGAATGCTTTAAAATAAACCTTTTTATCTCCTGTTCTTATCAGAGCTATTTGAATCCTGGAACACTGTGGGGAATGAGGGGTAAGTAAGCCATAATTGTCACATAATTTGTTGTTGGTAATTGGGGAGGAGAGGGTAGGGTCCAAGAAGTGGTTCTTTTAAAAGACCTGTCAGATCAATTAAATTCTAACAGCATTTACGACTTTGGACTTGAAAAATTATACCTCCCTATATACTGTAGTAAACTTGAAAACACATTAATATAGTATACAAACACTGTTTTGAAATACATTTCTTTTGTGCTACTTTATACAAGTATTAACTTAAAAATGGAGTTTTAAATTTCCAACAATCTTAAGTATGAATTTTTTTAAATGCTTAAATAGTTTTCTACTCTTCTGTGTGAATGATCTTGTTCTTTGGCCATATAAGGATCTTGTTCATTATAACAGTCTATGAGACTGTTGTATTTTTCTTTTAAATACTGTAGCGATAACTCAGTAGCAGTGTGTGTAATAATTTACCAGTAGAACCTAATAGTTAAGTCTAAGTCAATACATTTAGGTTCAATCATATTACACTGCTAGCATTTCACATACTGGCTATCCTCTTGATTCACTGTGGAAATTCCTAGGGGAAAAATACTAAAAGGGACAAAGAACTACAGAAAATATCAAAAATCAATACTATAACGTCAATTTTTTCTGAGTTTTCTTTTAATTACCTCTATGTTGGGGTCACAGAACTAAGGAAATAACTGAAAAAGTACAACATGTCATTCTTGCATTTGGTGCATGAGAATTTGTGTTGACTGTAGAATCAAACTCCCAGTAAGGATCTGACTCCCTAGCAATTCACTCTAAAACCTTTATTAACCTTTCATATAAGACACCTGTTCTTAAATGAGCACTTATGTTATTGACCTGAAAAAAACAATTAGCAGAAGAAAACAAACATTAAAGCACAAAAATCACCTTCACTGATATTCTTGCCACCCACAGTTCCCATACTTATATAATTCTCCAACCCTGTTATCTTTAACACTCCGGAGTTAGGGAAGGAACTAGCACCTCACAGAGGCAAATATATTTCCTTCCAAATGCTCTAAGTGGGGGAAAAACCCATAATGAACAAAAAATAAAAGAAAACCACAGACATATTTGATATGTGTACAAAAAGGCAGACACGATGACAAAATGATTAGACTAAGGAAAGCATGTGAAACAGAATAAAATTTATTATTGTATATGTAAAAAAAATAATTCTACTTGCCTTGGGCGAGGTGCCTTAATTTTTCTTTCCTTTGTGAGGGCACTAAACTAGAATGACAAGAGGTTCATTTCCAGAATGTATTTATCATTCAGGACATTATTTGTATATGTGTTTCTGTATGTACCTGAAATCGTTCATAGCATATGGATATATGTTTAACCAAAAGGAAGAAAAAAATTATACCTTTCTTATTTAGAAGTCGGTTCACATTTGCATTATCAAATCTAATCACTGTTGATTGGATATAAATTTTTTTGCTTTGTAAGTGAGAGTGCTTTGGCTTTTAGAAAGTATGTTTATATTTCCACAGGTAAAAAAAAAAGTATGTGTCAATTTCTTAGGCAAACTAAGATTCCAGAGTTAGCATATATTCTTATTCTAAGTTATTAATCTTATAAGGAATTTACAATTAGAACCTTCATTAATAAATATATATTCATTAATAAATATATCATTGTTGTGCTTTGTTAGGGTACTGGCCTTTGCCATTATATATAGTATAAACACACACACATTACATATGATATATATTAAGTATACATCATATGAACTAGAGGCAAAAAGAAGAAACTAGCTTAAAACCAGAATCTGACTTGAAATAGTCTCTGCTAAAAATACATTTTGCGAATTAGTTTGTAATTGCTTGTCTAAAGTAGTTTGTCTCTGGGCCAATGCTGTACACTGTGGTTCAATTCCCAGGTAAGTCCCCGGCAGTCTATTGAACCCACAATGTAAATGGAGCTCAGTCCCATGCTTAACAGATACAGAAACTATTCACCGATTTAGAAGTTTGTTTTGTTTTGGTTTTCTTCTCCTCTAGGAACTGGTTTTTAGCAATGGGAACAAGGAACCCTACTCCCTAGGGACTAGAAACCAGAAAAAAAAAAAAAAACCTTAAGTATTTGAGCAGAGAGTGATAGCTGGGGTCTTAGGTAAGACGGGCAGGGTCAATAACAACAAAGGAAAAGGACAAAAGAAAAATATTAGTAGCAGCATCACCTAAGAAAAACCGGAGTCAGCAAGAATTGAGTAGACATCCGTAAGTCAGGGTGGTTTTACTACTGCCCCACCCAAACAGTAGTTAGTTTAAGAAACAGCTTTATTTTACAAGTGAAAATTTGGAAAAGTAACAAAAATAATGACACAAGAAACAAAAAGTAACAAAATACCTCTGGTCATTATAATGGGATGTTTTCTGTGATTAAAAAGTATGATGAAAAAGTACAAAGTATTTTTTGGGCAAATCAGTGTTTTAGTTCTTAATTCCAAACTGAAGTTTATATTATATAATAAGATTTAACTGCAAAAATCTTGAAGAAAAATTTCGTTTACATATTTACAGCCCCAGTGCAGTCTGGCCTGCCTGTGTGCAAGACCCGAGTAAGCGGGTTGTAGAGAAAAGTCTCTGATTAGGCCCATCAGATTTTTAGTTAAAGAGCCTCTGGTGAGACTTCGAGCTTTCCAGGCATACCCCGTGTGACCAGGTATCTTTTCCTTGAAGTGCCAGAACGCCTTACCGTTATTCTGTCTGTTTACCTGTGGCATGGAACCGCATCCTTTCCCCCCCAATCTAGTAGCCTAGGGAGAGACACGTTGAATAGACAGGGTAGGAGTGAGATGAAAACATATATTCCATAATATTAGCAAACCAACAACATGACATTCTAAAAACAATCCCAGAAAAAGAGCAGAGCACCGTGTTTAAAAAGTCAAGACTGATCACTCAAGCTCTGTGGACTCTGAAGACCATAAATGAACCCATAAACCGAGTCAGTTGCCTTAAACCCACAGACTGCACTTTGGCGCAGATTTTCAGCTGTGCCAAAACATATGCAGGAGGTAACTCCCCCTTTCATACGAGCAATCTTTAACTGGATCTCTTCAAAATAACAAATATATTTGAGAATAACAATATTATAAACTTGTAAGGTGTAATTAATGTATTATAACATACTTTTATATTATATAGCAATATTACTATTCCACTCTTTGTTTTCTTCTTTCTATATGCCTGGATTTTAAGCAAATTTATAAGTGGAAATATTTAAATGTTCCATTGCTTGACAGTATTGGAAAACATGTTCACTTGGTTATTATGGAAATATCTGCAAATAATTAAAATTCCCCAAATATACCATAGAAGACATACACATCTATAGTATACAAAACAATTCCTTCCTCCCCTTCTTCCTTTATCCTGAAGGAAGAGCTAGTGAGCATAAGCTTTAATTTCTAACAGGTTAGACAAAGGAATCTTACACCTCTACTCAATTAAAAGTTCTATTATTAAAGGCCTAAGTTTTTAAGTCACTCGGTTTCCTAGCCACTTCAATGGAATCAGCAGTCATAGATCCAACCCCAGCTCCAAGACTGGAACGTCGTAAGGATAGTTCCAAGGCAGAAATCTGACGTAACTCTTTACGACACAACTTTACCGACGTGACACCATGAAGCTGTCCCACATTTCCCACAGGCTGAATTTGGAGTAATGGTCGATTGTGAGATTTTGTAAAATGACTTTCATCTAGTTCTATTTTATCCTCATGGTTTAACAAATGCCCACTAGTGGGCGCTAAAGAGCTACAGATTGAAGGTAATTCTGGGCCATCCTCCCTGAGCTTCTGAGGATTTGGTTGTGTTCTTAAACTGCTTGTTGAATTGTCTAATTCTCTTTCTCTTCCACTTAATTTCATACTTTCGGTTCTGGATGCCCATTTTAGTTCTTCTGAAACCATGTCTGCTTCTTCAGGGTTCAGAACTCTATACCCAGCATCATGATCTAAAAATAATATAAAAAGCAAAAAAATTAGAGATTTCCTCAAAAACAGATATTTTTGATCATGCTATCCTAACATAACTATATTATCATCACTCAATATAAATTATGTCATTCAGCTTTTTTTCTTTGTTAGGTGACTTAAACAGAAGTTTCACTTATAGGCATTTTGCATGTGAATAACTGAGAATTTTTAATTGATAGAACAAAGTTGAGAGAATAGTCGTCTATTGATTTTATTTTTCCCTGGAAACACAGGAGTGCTTTGGACCTCTCTGTGCCCTTCCACAGCTGCCTTCCACTGCCTTGCCACTGGTGAGCCATAGTCCACATCTTGGCTAAGTGAAGCCAGCACTAGGGAATACTGGCTCTATGTCTGGGGGATCTTTTAGGATGTGGCACTGTGTATGTGAAAATCTAGTCTTGGTTAGAACTTCCAGCCCGATGGCAGGGTTCTGCTCCTTGAAGGTACTCTGGGGATCCACCATCAAAACGGAAATGACAGCGTACCCCTCAGTGGGGATTCCCTGCTGGGATGAGTGAAGGAGTGAGTGAAGAGATCAAAGCTTCAGGTCTTCAAATCATAGAATTATCTAATATCAAAGACAAAAATTTACTTAAGAGAAGTCCATATAGGCCTGAGACCTAAAATGATGAAAAATGCCAACTTTAATGTACACTGACACGTGATTAGTACACTTCTAGTCCCATGAATACCAAGTTTAAAAAGAGAAGTTACACACTGGCAGTCCCTAGCCAAATCTGGCCCACAGACATGTTTTATTTAGCCAGTGCAATAACACGTGGCCCCCAATTTTTTAATTGGAAAGTTTCATATAAAAATATAGATTTCCATCTTTTCTAGAAAAAAATGAGAACTGACAATTTCTGCCTGGCCACAGCAGCTGGAGCAGAGCTAGCCCTGCCTGTGTAGACAACTGCTACCTTCCCTACTGCTCACCTTGGCTCCCTGGTTCCTGGAGGCATTTCTGTTTGTGACCCCTGGTTGAAAACATAATTGGTTTTATAACTTTTAAAATATTCTCACAAACAAACCAGCTGAACTAACAAATGACATAGATTCTCACAACTAGCAGATATTCAGAAAGTTGACTGAAGATAGTGGCTCTCAAACTTTGCCCACATTAGTCGTGGAAAGCTTTTAAAAATTGATGCTCAGGTCCCAGTGTCTGGGGGAGGGAGCCAGACATCTTATTTTTGAAAGATCATATGTGAAAGAGCAGAGATGGGCTCACTGGAGAAACTCCCTCCCTACCCGACTTGGATATTTCACAGGGGAAAGTTTCCCTCTTCCAGAATTTTCCATCAGGGAACAAACCAAAGACTGGTTCACCTGAGGTCAGAGAGTGAAGAGAAGTTAGGATTCCAACCCAATTCTTTTGACTCAAGTATCCTCACACAGAGTTTTGCAGTGACTTAAATTGACACAAGGATAGAGTTTTAAATATTTAAATAAGTACATCGACTGCATGTCCATATAAACTGATCTCATCCTCACATATTTTATCCTCACACCCTAATATATTCGTTAGAAAACAGATGCACTATAACAGAGGCATGACTAAGAGGTAATCAAGATATTTTACTCTAAAGATTAATTTTTCTGCATTTGAAAATGCTAAAAACACTCAAGTGTTAAAATATAAATGTGGTATGCAAACAATGGAAGGGCTATATCAAAAACCAATGAACTGAATACCAAAACGGTTCAGTGTTAAGATCACTGATTACGAAGTGTATAATACTTTTTAGGGAACTCAGAATTTGATATATATAAATTGCAGTATTTATAATTCAAACAAATCTTGTTCAATGTCATTATATTAGAATAGCATTTTGAGATAGTGTATATATAATTACAAGCTATAGCTCTAATATGATTCCAACTGTAATTTTTTTAAAGCATGGGGACAATACTGAAAAGAATTATGCTAAATATTAATAGTTGTGGGTAGAATTATGGGGTGATTTTTTTCCAGCTCTTTTTCTATATTTTCAAATTTTCTACAATGACTATTACTTTTATTACTGTTTATAGATGTTTCTAGGTGGGATAGCAAGTTAGCTGAAATAATACCTTCAACATTAGTATCAAGACTAGATTTCCTGGGGCGCCTGGCTGGCTTGGTTGGTAGAGCAGGCAACTCTTGACCTCGGGGTTGTGAGTTCGAGGTCCACTTTGGTAGTAGTTTACTTAAACACGAACAAACAAGACTAGATTCCCAAGTAAGTTGGTCAGACAGGTGTCATCATTTTACATAACTCCAAGATTACTTAACTTTTTCAGTTTTTTGCATTTGTCTCATTAAAGAGCAGGCTGAAGATGCAGAACAAGGATGAAACCTCTCTATCACCATACCACACTGGCATTTTAAAAGACGTCTAGTTGACTCATAATATAAACATCGGCCATTTAAACACTAGATACCTAATTTCGGATGTCTCAAGTTTGAAAGTGGATTTTTTAAAGCTAAAATGGCCTTATGCTGATTGTTCTGTTTGCTACTTAACGCCTGTTTACATTTTAATTTTTTGTAAGTCGTGTTTCAAGTAAAAGGTTCAGCTATATAGTGCAGGCAGTATTTCAAGTAAATGTTTTAATTACATTAGCACCTCTGCTTTACTATGTTGAAAATCAGAAAATGTAGTCTCTCTGGCAGGATCTGTCTGTGTCACATCTCTGTCCTAAGACAACTTTTATCCTAGAATATTAAACCAGGAATCATAAGATGAAGGACCTTAGCCCATGTCCTAATTACTGTTGTGTTTGTAAGTTACTTGACCTAAGTTTCAATTCTCTTTTCTAAAAATGGCATTAGCAGACACTGACCCACCTTGAGTTTGAGGGGTAAATAGAACTACTTGTGAAAATGTCTATAAATTATAAGTATCATAAGTATAAGGTAGAATTAGAACTACTTTTCTAAGGTATTACTGTTTTAAACTTTAAAGCTATGTTAATTCTGCTTCCATTATATATTCAGCATGTATCTTTTCATTATGCATACATACAGTTTTCACTGGTCTCTTTACAATCTTGTTGTACCTATCTTTAAGCGGTCTTCTTTATAGGTACAGAATAGGTCTGTGTTCCTAAAAGGTTGTAAAGTCAACTTTGCATAAGCCATACTTGACTTAGTAGAAGAATATCTTCTCTAAAGGCAGGTTAATTCTTTCATAAAATGTAAAATATATTAGGGCGCCTGGGTGGCTCAGTCAGTTACGCGTCTGCCTTCAGCTCAGGTCATGATCCCAGGGTCCTGGGATCGAGCCCTGCTTTTGGCTCCCTGCTCAGTGGGGAGTCTGCTTCTCCCTCTATTTCTACCCGTTCTCCCTGCTCATGCTCTCTCTCTCGCTTGCTCTGTCTCTCAAATAAAAAGATAAAATCTTTTTAAAAATGTAAAATAGGGGCACCTGGGTGGCACAGCGGTTAAGCGTCTGCCTTCGGCTCAGGATGTGATCCCAGCGTTATGGGATCGAGCCCCACATCAGGCTCCTCTGCTATGAGCCTGCTTCTTCCTTTCCCACTCCCCCTGCTTGTGTTCCCTCTCTCACTGGCTGTTTCTATCTCTGTCGAATAAATAAAATCTTTAAAAAAAATAAAATAAATANTGCTTGTGTTCCCTCTCTCACTGGCTGTTTCTATCTCTGTCGAATAAATAAAATCTTTAAAAAAAATAAAATAAATAAAAAAAATAAAAATGTAAAATATATTATTTTAGAAATATTGAGTCTTCTCTAAATGGCAGACTTAAAGAGGGTATATTTTAATCATGGCACTTTCTAGTTATGTCATATTTTAGGGTGAGGGTCAGGCAGACAACTATTTTTGTTTATAGAGACAAATACAAATTCAATATCTAATTCTAAATAACCAAATCAAAACGTTTGTTTTGTTTCTTACGTTCCACTTAGGAGTGAGATTGTATGTTATTTGTCTTTCTCTGATTTATTTCACTTAGCATTATACCCTCTAGATCCATCCATGTCCTTGCAAATGGCAAGGTTTCATTCTTTTTATGGCTGAATTAATATTCCATTGTATGTATACATCACATCTTCTTTATCCATTCATCTATCAGACACTTTGGTTGATTCCACAATTTGGCTATTGTAAATAATGTTACAGTAAACACAGGGATGCTCATATCTTTCCGAATTAGTGTTTTCATATTCTTTGGGTAATACCCAGTAGTGGAATTACTGGGTCATATAGTAATTCTGTTTTTAATTTGAGGACTCTCCATACTGTTTTCCACAGTGGCTGCACTGGTTTGCATTCCCAACAGCGCACGAGGGTTCCTTTTTCTCTGCATCCATGCCAATACTTGTTGTTTCTTGTGTTATTGGTTTTAGCCATTCTGAAGGTGCGAGGTGATGCTACACTGTGGCATTTCCCTGATGATTAGTAGGACTAGAAAACTAATTTTGTTTATAGAGACAAATACGTACAAGTTCAATATCTAATTCTAAATAACCAAATCAGCTGGGGAAAGGCTAGACTATTACGTCAGGCACCACTTCACCAAGTACTAGATACATCAAATACCGTCAGCATGACAAGTAACACTAAAGGTCTTACGTTCAGATGGTACTAATTGCCGCCGAACTGCTTCCCCTATCAATTCCTTAAGTTTCTTCTTAAGATCTCTGCTGGTTTTCTTATAGAAATAAAGATCTTTTTCCAGCTGCTGGATTTTATCTTCATACGTTTTTAACATTTCCATAAGGCCTTCGCCATCTTGCTCTATGAAACAGATTTACATTTAAAATCAGTTTAAACTAAATGACTAAAAATTATGTTCTAACACAGTCTCCAGACTATATTTAAAGGGTCAGAAGTATGTTACACGTATCTGTTACCTGAATGGATCTGCTTTTAGCTACACTTTGGATTCTTCTGCCCTTAGTCACCTTCTCTGCCCAACCCCCTCCCAACTACCGCTTCCTTCATGATTCATAAGCACTTTCTGAGTAACATTAACTAGATTTATCCTCAGAAAAGCAGAAACAAGGTGTTTTCTCTAAAAAATTCACGTTTGGAACTCTGTCCATGAGCTGCATCAATATATTATTTAAAGTTCATATCAGGGGGCGCCTGGGTGGCTCAGTCAGTTAAGCATCTGCCTTCAGCTCAGGTCATGATCCCAGGGTCCTAGGATCGAGCCCCACATCAGGCTTCCTGCTCAGAGAGGAGTCTGCTTCTCCCTCTCCCTCTGCAGCTCCCTGTCTGTGTGCACTCACACACTCTCTCTCTCTGTCAAACAGATAAAATCTTTTTAAAAAATAAAAAAAGAAAGTTCATATCAGGAACGGTGGATATATGGAAAGTCACAGGCCCGGGTTTATAGGCCCAAGAAATCTACAGCCAAAAAACCCCAAAACCAAAAATCTGCCACAAAAGAGCCTAGAGAGATAAAACTACAAAAGAAAACACCCATACAAAAAAAGAGGGGAATAGCATAAGTTGCAGCTTATGCTACAATATAACTTAAAGCTTCTAATTAATATTTATGAATATCTACAACTGTCCCTATTGGGTATGTTTTAGAACCAATAAAACCTAGTTTATGGACCTGCTGTAAATACATACTCTCAGACCTACTCTTTCCTACTGGTGTATTTATAAAATGATCCTACTGGGTTTTTAAAATTTTTTAAATTTATTTTATTTATTTAAATTCAATTAGCCAACATACAGTACATCATTAGTTTTTGATATAGTGTTCAACGATTGATTAGTTGGTTTAACACGATCCTACTGGTTTTAATGTTCTTTTGTTGTAACTGGCTATTTTGAAAAAATTGGTCTAAGTATATTAGATATTTTAAATTCACCTATTATCTTGTATATAAAAATACTTTAAGGGGTGCCTTTATGGCTCAGTCGGGTAAGCATCAGGCTATTGATTTTTGGCTCAGGTCATGATCTCAGAGTTGTGGGATCCAGCCCCATATTGGGCTCCACACTCAGTAGGGAGTCTTTTTGAGATTCTTTCTCTTTCCCTCTCCCTCTGCCCCTCCCCACCATACTTTCCCTGTCTCTAAAATAAACAAAAAAATCTTTAAAAAATAAATAATAACACCATAAATCAGAATCCTGATAAAGAATGTCATATATGTCAACTGAATTTTATAAGACATATTCATTTGAAATTAGAAAATTCATAAATTGTTATCATTTTTCACTGCAACTTTGTTGCAAAAAACTTTTCCCAGTTATAGAAATGAATGATTTTTAAAATGTTCTCATTTGGCTGTAGCTTTTGTGGTACAATGCCAATCACTTGAAAAATACATTAAAAATTCTATTAAATTATCACTTTAAAGAGATGTAAGAACAAAAAAATAAGGAAAGGAGAGCATGTTTGAATGAAGTGACGTATGGGATCCTGTCAAGGAAATCCCGTCATAAGGCAACTTGGTTGTTAACTGACTGGTTATAGAATTAACTTAGAGGCAAATTGCCTCAACACTCAAATGCATATATTTTCCAATTTTCTGCTTACTGAGGTTGTTTCTCCAGATCCTTTCTAACCCATTTCCAGGTATAGATACACAAGAATCAAGACTAAGCAGCTACACAGCCTGGATTGAAGCATTCCCAGTTCTGCCAGGCAGTGCTTTTGTTGCCATAGCAACTCTTTGTGTACTGGCCAAATGCCCAGGTAACACAAGGACCAACCGCTGTGACAGCTCTTTCCACACCAGAGTTGAGGGCTGAACTACTGTGCACTGATAACAGTATGTGTCCATCGGTGGTAGACTAATTTTTACCTAAGATATAACCTTAATGCATAAAATTTACAACCAACTGAAAATTATAACAAGAAATATAACTAGAAATCTGACAGAGCCTATCACTTTAATTATGTGAAGGGAAAGTAATTTAAGTATCAAAGTACTACATCCTTGAGAGAGAGACACTTTTCAACTGTACACCATGAAGCCAGAAATCCCGCATTTGTACATAAAAAATAGACCAACAACAAATGGGTGGGAGTTCTTATGTGTGGCACTGGGGACAGGCAGACGGATGGGATTTCAAGCACCAAGAGCACAGTCAACTATCCCCACGTGCGGCAACGCAGACACATGAAGCACCAAAACAAATATAAGTAGCAACTATTTATTCATGTTGGGCTTTTCTGCCCTGTGTTCCTTTCCCAGCCCCTCCAACACATCACCTTTCCACAAGTGACCGGAAGGGGCAGGTACCTTGAAAATGATGTAACAGCAGCTGCATTTTTTGCTCATGTTCCTTTTGCTGAAGGGTCAGTCTCCGGTCGCATTGCAATTTCAGATGTTCCAGTGCAGATTCCAATTCACGAACCATATTATCCCGCTCCAGAACCTTCATTTTCATTTCTTCATTCTGTAACTGTAGCTTCCGTTCGGTTTCTCGCAAATTGACCACCTAGCAAAGACATTTTTTGACCTTTTAAGTGTGTCTTAGGTAGCCTAATGTAATAGCCTACTTCTCTTGGGCTCCATGAAGAACTTCCTTAGTCACCATGGTATAACTAGCAAATGCTTTGTAACTACCCAACAAAATAACCTAACAGCCTTTTGAGTTTGTTGGGATTCTGGATTGGTAACAACTTCACTTTAAATGTAATGTGGCTCTAACTATCACCCCTCCATCATCTCTTAGACATGGTCACTGCAATTTACATTTACAATCCTCTAACTTCATTTCTCTAGTCTAAATAGAGAACAGGAACCTCAGCCTCTTGTAACATCTAGATACCTCCCAGTTTTAACTCCAAAATGGATGCTATAAATATGTAACGCACATTTAAAAACTATACAGAGTCCAGTCTCAGATTGTGCATTTAGTTCAACGGGTTCTTCTCTGCACTGCTATGAAGTGAATATACTGCAATGCATGTGTCAGAGAACTTGCCAATGTAATGACCTTCTCTCTAAAAAAATACTCATTTCTACGAAAGGTACCCAGGGTCAGAAAATCCACTGACCTTGGCCTGGGTGGTTTGGGTTAAGAACCCTTTTTCAAAGAACACCAGAAAAGAATTCTATCAAAGCTTCCGATGACACCACACCATTTTTCTGCCCCCCCCCCAACATGCAGTGATTGGAGGCGCTGTTATCAATAATAGCTTACAATCCTGACAGTCATTACCCAAGAGGGGCTCTGGGTCCAACATTCCCATTCATTTTTTCAGCTTTATGTTACTTGTCTAGCAGAATTGAAACTTTATTTTTAAAACTCCAGTGTTTTATTTTTCATTAATTGTCTAATATTCCCTTAAACTGAAGATCCCTTTCAGAGAAAAGAGTTATTATTTGCTTAACACTTCATAATATATACCTTAAGAGAAGACATTATTCAGGTTAAGGCTAAAATCTATTCTCTTTGTCACTGATGCATTACTTCATCTTCATTTCAGGTCATAGGTATGATGATAAAATACAGGTACCCCTACCCTATAGCTATGAAGGAAAGGGAGCCCGAACTTGGAGGGCCCTTGATTTTTCATGAATGCTGAGGCAACAAGCAAATCTAGAAAATATCCAAGAAATAGTGACTGAGGAGTATAACTTGAATTCTTGGGTTTTTAAAACTATTTCAAAAAGCCCACCTTTCAAAGGCCCTTCCAACTTTAAGAACCTCCCCAAGTGAGGCCTACCTAATGCTTGCATAAGCACACAGCTTTCAGATGACCACATTCAGCAGTGAAAGGAGAAATCCTGCTTAAATCTGTAGTTACGCCATCAAAGTTTTAGGCCTTTCAATTTCTGAAACGTGAGATGTGTAAACATCTTGGCCCCCCTGAGTAAGAAAATCCTCTGTCCCTCCGAAACATACCTTATTGAAATATCTGAAAAGAATAGCTCTGATCTCAACAGGACTCAGGCAAATGAGTTTTTCCAAGACATTTGCTTCACTACGAGAGAGGTTTTGGAGTGAAGCTCTGAGCGAGTTCTGGCGACTCTGGATACTTTCATTCTTGTATTCAATTGCAGCTTCCAAAGCTTCAATCCCTTCTTCAAGTTGGAAGAGAACATGTTCTTCCTAGGTATAATATAACAGAAATCACTCATTTCAAATGAAATCATGTAACTTGGACTTTGTCATACACTAAGATCGCCCCATGCTGAGTCTAATGGACGTTACCATTCTTCTATTAAATTTTCAGAAAATGTTTACTGAGTGCTTGCTACCGCTACACAGAGCGCTACGTGTCTACACACACACACATATAAAACATGCAGTCACTGAATCCTCGTCCTAAAGCTCATGTATGAAACGTCCCAAGGTCATACAGCAGATGCTGAGAACCAAGGAATACACTTGAACAAGCCTCAGCCTCCAGGACCAGCTCTACAGCCATGTATCTCCCACCACAGGTCCTCAAGTGCACATTAGGTGTTACAGAGATCTGGAGACTCCCCGGTGTCCCTTCAAGGACCTATCGAAACAATATAGTGCCGGGAGGGAAAGAAGACATAGATTTAGAATGAATTATTAAGAACTAATCATCAGAAGAGGGTCTCTAGGGAAAGAGTATGGCATTTAAATAAAGGTATGGAGGATTTAAGGACATGAACCATTTCATAAAATTTCTAGGAGATGTCATTAAAGGGCAAACAAAGGCATTAAAAATGTCGACGGTAAGACATTTTTTTCATAAGCTAAAGAAGATCTCCTTTGTAGGGAAAACCCTGATGAATCCCTGTCAGAAAGCCTAGCAGTTCTTTGAACTATCCACACATCTTATTTGAGGGTGTCCAAATTTCTAGTAAGAAATTATTTCACTTGGTGAGACTTGGATAGATATTTCTATATACCTGTATGTGTGGTGGAGGTTACCACAACTTTAGGTTCCTTGAAGGCAGACCATCTTGTCCAATACTCATGTCCTTATTGCCTAGCACAGTACTTATCACATAGTTTAAACTCAGTAAGTATCTGCTGTATGGGTTAATGAGGAAAAAGGAGAAAAAAATATTTTCATATGTCTGATTATATGACCCAAATATTTCTCTCTACTCCTTCCCCCAGCATTTCAAAGGAAAATGATGCTAATATTTCTGATCTACCTAAAAAACAGAATGACTTCCAGAACTCCTTTTTCGGAATTCAGGGGAAAGGTATATAATAACCTATTCCAGTGGGAGGTTGAATAACACTTATTTTTATAAGCCACTTTATAAAAATCCCCTGAAAGAGCCATTTTGAAAAAAAAAATATTCAACAGCCATTTTGTTTCTCTATGCAATCACCAACCAACAAGAATTTGATGATTTGATCATCACTCCATCTGGAAGAAAATAATATTCACCTTTTGAAGAAAAACAAACTTAAGTCCTGACAGGTACGTTACTGAATGGATAAGAGGAACCAGAAAATAACACTGGATTATCCAAAGAACATATTTGACTTCTGAATAATGCATACTATGTTATTTTACCAAAAACAAATGTGATAAGTTTGCCTTTATATATGTCTGAGAACAATTTGGCAGAATTTAGTTTCTATCCTTTTGGACCTAAGTTAGGGAAGTACTGCGATAGTATAAGGCAGTATGACTACTGAACCCCGAGGGTGGCCCCCTCCAGTGAGGCCGTGAGAATAATCGTGATTGCCTCTAACCCATCAACAGGTGTGGCAAGATGGATGGCAATGAGAAACCAGTCCAGGATGGAAAATTTGCCACATCACAAACAACAGATTATCCAGTTGACTCTGCTTTATCAGACAGCACTGCTTTTCACACATGCACCAGTGGTCCTGTTAAAATGCAGATTTCTCATTCAACAGGTCTGGGTGCCCCCCCCTTCAGCGTTTCTAACAGGCTCCCATGTGATATTGCTGTGGATCCAGAGACCTCACAACTGAGAGCAACAAGGACCTAAAACAGTGGTCTCCAAACAGTTTAGATCACACTTTCCTATCAGTAAAAAACAGACAAACAAGCAAACAAAGCGAAAACTTTTAAGCAAGCACTGCATATATGTATATTTCTCCATAAATTATATGCACGGTCTAACGATAAAACATGAAATTGAAAGTGTAAAAGCTGAAATAAACATAGATACAATAGTTCTTATATTTTCTTCCTATATCCCACTTACGAGCAACTGCTCTGCATTATTAGAAAAATGGACTTGGAAGTATTTTTTTTTATTTGTTTAAGAAGTTTTCCAAAAAAAGGAAGTATTTGTCTATATTCAGTTGTGGGGTAATCCCATACTAGTGTAGTGATCTAAAATCAGTCACTTCCCATTAAGTAATACGATTATGAAAATGATTTTAATTTATTGTGGAAAGAGAAAATAATCCCAAAGTAGTTCAGAGAGATGGGAGCAGCAGACTGTTCCAGCTCGATTTTACTGATGTCTTGTCTCACATCAGAACCACGTTCCCGATCGTCTAGATTGAGCTGGTAAGAGTAATCTTGGCTTTTAGACAGTGGTGAGCACAGAGCCTGCTTCGGAGGGACACGAAGAACCAACTTGCGGCAGAAGGCTGCATAGAAGCTCACATGGCCAATGGAACCCCAGCTAACAGGAGGCTCGTCATTCCCTCAAACCAGTCCAGACTGGCTGCTGAACAGATGTGACCACGGTTTTCACCACAAACCATACATAATGAGCTGTAGTTACAGAATTGCACGTGCAACAGAAAAGTCAATGCTTCTTGATGGCAACAGGCCCTCTACCCTTCTGCAAACATAATTTGCTCATTCCCCTCTCCATGCCTTATTTAATGGCGCTCTAGCTACAAAGGCCTTCTTTCTTAGATCTCCCAATATCATGGTTTTCATAATTCAGCCTGAGATTCCAATCCACCAAAGCAGCCTTGATGAATCCTCCCCCCAAATGACCACTGCATTGCTTTGTATAAATAATGTAACAAGTATAGTTTTAGTATATTATTATAACTTGCTTTTTTTAATGTTGTTCAGGGTTTAGAGTTTTCTTGTATCTGTCTCTTTTCCCCAGATAGATAAAATATGAATTTCTCAAAAGAGACATAATGCTAGAGTTTAAAATGCTACAGTTTAAAAAAAGAAAGGTGAGAGGAGCCATATGTTCCTCATAAATGAAGACTCAAACTCAAAGGTATTTTAATTTTTATATTGTTTTTATATTTTTTCTTTTTTTAAATTTTAATCCAATCAGCCAACTTATAGTACATCATTAGTTTCAGATGTAGTGTTCAATAATTTATCAGTAGTTGATAAATTATCAAAGTTATTTTTCTTGGGATTTGAATTCCATGCATCTACTCGGCTAGAACATGCTCTCAAAGGTTGGGACTTACCCCAGAATTACCCCTTAATGTCCTAGCCATTCACAGCATGCGACAGATTACCTAGGATCGTTCGAGAAAGAAGCAGAGAGAGAAGCTAGGTGCTCTCTTTGAAAGAACTAAGGAAAAGAGTCGTTCAAATCATCTTCTGTATTCTGTGATGTCAGGTGAGAAACCCCAGCTGAGAAAGGCCCTATTCAAGTGAAGTATTAGTTTCCCGATCCCTGGCAATGCCAGCAAGGGGCCACGTTCACGGACCCACGTGAGGATATCACAGTCTCTAGTCTAGCATGGCTTACGGCACCTAACAGGAGCCAGGTAAACTCATTACATCTGACAAAGTCTCAAGGAAACAAAAGTTTGCCAGATTTCTCATTTTTATGTTTAAGTTAACAAAGACACAGGAAATCATTCGAGTGACCCATCATAGAGCACTTCCAGTTCTAAAGAATACTGACTTACTTCAGGTGATAACACGCTACCATTTTTAAGCTTCTCATCCACACTGTTTCTTCGTCTCTGTAGCTGATCCTTTTCTTTCTGAAGGGCGTGAACTTGTTCTGAAATCTTTATTTTCTCCTCAGCTGTGCTGTGTTGAAGCTCTACATTCTTTTCAGACAACTCTTGGTCCAACAAGTCCAGGCGAGTTGATATTTTCAAGCTATCTGTGTTTAAGATCTAAAAAGACACAGTCAACGAAACACCCCAAAAATAGTCGAAATCCAGACGGCATATAAATTAGAAAAATAGAGAAAATTGCTAACTGAATATATTTTTAGTTTCCACATTGTTGTTTTCTCGTGGGGTTTTTGTTGGGGGGCAGGGTTCATTTTCTAAAATCTGAAGTTGAATGCCTTTTTTTTAAAAAATGGAGATTCAAGGGGCGCCTGGGTGGTGCAGTTGGTTAAGCGTCTGACTCTTGATTTTGGCTCAGGTCATGATCTCAGGGTGGCGAGACCAAGCCCCGTGTCAGGCTGCACCCTGGGCATGAAGCCTGCTTGAGATTCTCTCTCTCCCTCCCCCTGCCTTCCCCCACCCCACTTATACTCTCTCTCAAAAAAAAAATGGAGATTTAAATGTTGAATTTATTGCCAAGTACTGCTTGGCTGCACCAGACTACAGAATACTGGTTTTGAGAGGTAGTATTTTTCTTTTTTATTATTTCCTAAATTAAACTTTTCTTCCTTGGACTGTTACATAGTTTATATGGCCTGTAACGAACTATATTATAATTTCCATAAAGGTTGAGATTTGGTTTGTTGCTCTTTAAATAAATAATTTGTTTCCACTCTTATTATATTTCTGGTCAGAAAATATGGCCAGTTAAAGTAATGGAAATCCTCATTATGGTCTAACCTAAGAGAATTTTTAAAACACTTTTGCATCTAAGTAATTATATGTATATATACCACAAGTTTATAGTTGTTTTTTTTTTATTTTTTTTTTATTATTTTTTTTTAAAGATTTTATTTATTTATTCAACAGAGATAGAAACAGCCAGCGAGAGAGGGAACACAAGCAGGGGGAGTGGGAGAGGAAGAAGCAGGCTCATAGCAGAGGAGCCTGATGTGGGGCTCGATCCCATAACACCAGGATCACGCCCTGAGCCGAAGGCAGATGCTTAACTGCTGTGCCACCCAGGCGNTGTTTTTTTTTTTTAAAGCAGTTCCCCTACCCTTTTACCTGAGTCCCACTCCCCAGAAACAATCATCCTCAACCTTCCTAGCCGTTTCTCCTGGTGTTAATGTCCATGTTTCTCAATAACATGACCAATTTCAGATATTGCCTACGGACTGCTATGGAGACAAGGACCTGGCACCATTATACCACCTCTACTCCCCCTCTTCTAGTCTCCTAGTAGAAGATATATTGCAATTTTATGTTAAATCAATACTCTGTTGGGGCGCCTGGGTGGCTCAGTAGGTTAAGCATCTGCCTTTGGCTCAGGTCATGATTCCAGGGTCCTGGGATGGAGCCCCGCATCGGGCTCCCTGCTCAGCGGGGAGCCTGCTTCTCGCTCTCCCTCTCCCCATCTTGTGCTCTAGCTCTCTCACTCTCTTTCTCAAATAAATGAATAAAATCTTTAAAAATGAATCAATACTCAGTTTACATGGCGTTGTGAACATTGCTCACAGCTGAGCTATCTAGTATAAACTGCCCCTTTCCATAGGGTACAACTTTTGGTAGCATCTACCAATGCTTCCCCCATAAAACTACACAATTCCTCTCAATACCGTTTTTTTCACTTGACCAAACTTAAACCAGGGAATTTCTCTGTTTCATTCTTTTCTGGAAACATTTTGCCTGAAGTCTCCATCCTCTTGCTCCAAACTAGTTGTTCCGGGACCTCCTTTTGGTGTTATTCTGGGAATTTCCGTGTTGGATCACACTTTCAAGACCCTAAGTCTTCTTTCTTCATAGCTGATGCCCTCATTTTTGTGGAGCACATCCTCTAGTAGTTTCCTGAGACAGACTCGGTTGGGGGCCATTTTTTCACCTGAAAATGTCCTTATTCTGCCTTCATATTTGATTCAGAGTTAGGCTCAAGAGAGAAGTGTTGGAAATCACTTTCCTTCTGAGTTAGAAGACTGCTGCAGGTCTCTTAGTTTCTACTGAAGAAGGCAGAAAAGTCCAATGCCATTCTAATTGTTGAGATTTACACGTGACTCATCTCTTCTATCTGGTAGCTTTCGGGATCTTTTCTTTTCCTTAGTGTACTCAAAACTTCACAGTGGTGTGCCTTTGGCACTCATTTTGCTGGGCCCTTGATGACCTATTTCAATCTAGAGTCTCACGTCCCCAGTGTTGGGAACATTTTTTATATTGTCTTTGATAATCCCCTCTCCCGTTTTTTCTGTTGTATCTTTCTAGAATTCCTATTTCTTGGATGTTGGACTTCCTGGATTTATCTGCCAACTAAAATTCCCCCCCCCATTTCCTATTTATCCTTTTATTTACTTTCTGAGATATTTCCTCAACGTTATCCTCCAACCCTTAAAATTTCCCGCAGTTCCCATTTTATGGATAGAGCATCATCTTTCACCACCTTGAGGCTTTAAGGGTTTTTTGGAAGCTTTTTCGGCTCCTTTCCCTATCTCTAATGTCTCTGAGCTTCTTTTTCTCTTGGTCTCTGTCTTTCATTTTAGCATTCCTGACATGGCCATCCCATGTAAGAGTCAGGTATGAAAATGCTGATGTGCTCTATGGTGGGTATGTTTTGTCACCATAGGATACATCTGGGGTCTGGCCACTTAGTTGGGGGTGCCCAAGGGTGTTTTTAGTTCTTTTTTTTCAGGGACTGCTTCAGAAAAGCTGCCAATGTCCTGCTGGGAGGTATAAATCTGGCTGCCAGCACTCTGGGATCCAAGTAGGAGTTAGGAAATGGCTATCTCAGGACTCGTATGTAGACTGGATTTTCATTCATTCCCTGTTGTATTTTGACTTACCCAACCCTCTGCTGTACCTGGTTCAACCTTCAGAAAATAAACCATCTAGTCTCAGAGCGAGAAAAGGATGTTTCCTGCTGGCCCTGTTTTCATCCTTATGCCTCATTCCTGCCTTCTGAAAATCTTGGTCCCTTCATTTCTGAGTCTTTTTAAAAAAAAGATTTTTATTTATTTGTTTATTGAGAATGCATGCACGAACAGGGACAGGGGCAAAGGGAGAGGGAGAGAGAATCCCAGGTAGACTCCTTGCTGAGCGCGGGGCCCCACGTGGGGCTCGATCTCATGACTTTGAGATCATGGCCTGAGTGGAAACCAAGAGTCAGATGCTTAACGAACTGAGCCACCTAGGTGCCTCTCTCAGTCTTTTTTTATTTTATCTATGTGAATTCTCTCTCATAAAACTGTTATAACTTAAAAAAAAAAAAAAGCTAATGCTACAGCCTTGGCTCTCAATCCTGTCCATCTCAAAGGACTTGGATTTCAGCCTCTTCTGCTAGGTCAGTAACCACTTATCTATTCTTTCCATTTTACATTTCCTGGTAATCTTTTGTCTTCTGTTGTCTTATCTTTTTTTTACCCTTTATGGATGTATAGCTTTTTTTGAGTAATAGCTGTATTGAGAGATAATTCACATACCATACAGTTCATGTATTTATTTTATTAAGATTTTATTTTATTTTTTAAGTAATCTCTACACCCAATGTGGGGCTCAGACTCACAACGCCAAGATCAAGAGTCGCATACTCCACCAAGGGAGCCAGCCAGGAGCCCCTAAGTCACCTATTTAAAGTGTGTAATTCAGTGGTTTTCAGTATAGTCACAGAGTTGTGCGACCATCACCACAATCAATTTTAGAATGTTTTCATCGCCCCCAAAAATGAAACCCCATGCCCATCCCCAATGCCCACTCATTCCATTTCTTCCCCAATCCCCAACCCAGCCCTAAGTAACCACTATTCTACTTTCTGTCTATGGAATTGCCTCATCTGCACATTGCTATAAATGGAGTCATACAATACCTGTTCTTTTGTGGCTGGCTTCTTTTCCTTAACACAACATTTTTGGGGTTCCTCCATGTGATAGCAAGGATCAGAACTTCATTCCTTTCTGTTGCTGGGTAATATTCCACAGTATGGATATACCACTTTCCATTTATCCGTTCATCAGCTGATGGATATTTGAGGTGGGGCGCCTGGGTGGCACAGTGGTTAAGTGTCTGCCTTCGCCTCAGGGCGTGATCCTGGCGTTATGGGATCGAGCCCCACATCAGGCTCCTCTGCTATGAGCCTGCTTCTTCCTCTCCCACTCCCCCTGCTTGTGTTCCCTCTCTCGCTGGCTGTCTCTCTGTCAAATAAATAAATAAAATCTTTAAAAAAAAAAAAAAAAAAAGAATGTTTTCATCGCCCCCAAAAATGAAACCCCATGCCCATCCCCAATGCCCACTCATTCCATTTCTTCCCCAATCCCCAACCCAGCCCTAAGTAACCACTATTCTACTTTCTGTCTATGGAATTGCCTCATCTGCACATTGCTATAAATGGAGTCATACAATACCTGTTCTTTTGTGGCTGGCTTCTTTTCCTTAACACAACATTTTTGGGGTTCCTCCATGTGATAGCAAGGATCAGAACTTCATTCCTTTCTATTGCTGGGTAATATTCCACAGTATGGATATACCACTTTCCATTTATCCGTTCATCAGCTGATGGATATTTGAGGTTTTTTTCATTTTGGGGCTATTATTACTAATGCCGTAATGCACATTCACATACAAGTTTTTGTGTGGACATGTGTTTTCACTTCTCTTGGATGTACACCTAGGAGTGGCATTGCTGGGTGATGCGGTAACTCTATGTTTAAGCTTTTGAGAAACTTCAAGATAGTTATCCAGGGCAACTGCACCATTTTACAAACCCACATGCAATATACAAAAATTCCAATCCCTTCATATCGTCACCAACACTTCTCGTACATTTTTCTGACCACAGCCACCCTGTAGGTGTAGAGTAGGCGCTCATCTGTGCTTTGATTCGCATTTCCATGACGGCTAGTGATGCTGAGCATCATTTCACATGTTTATTGGCCATTTGTGTATCTTCTTTGAGAAATGTCTGTTAGATCCTTTGCCCATTTTTTAATTGTTTTTTTAATTATTGAGTTAAGACTTCTTTCAATATTCTAAATACAAGTCCTCTATCAGGTATATGATCTGCAAATATTTCCCCCATTCTGTGGCTTGTCTTTTCAACACCCACTTTCTTGATAGTGACCTTTGCATAACAAATGTTTTTAATAATGATTAAGACCAATTTATTTAATGTTTCTTTTGTTGCTTGTGCAACAAACACAAGTGCTTCAGGTGTAATAACAAAGAAACCATTGCTTAACCCAAGGTCACAAAGATTTACATCTTTGTTTTCTTCTAAGAGTTTTATAGTTTTATTTCTACTTTTAGGTCTTTGACTTATTTTGAGTTGAATTCGTATATGTTATGAAAATAGTTTTTTTTTAATATCACGTTCCTTGTCCAAAATGCATAGGATCGAATCTTGTATTTCTTAAAACACTGAAAAAAGATGTAATCTATTTACATTTTGTTCAGAAAAGAACCCACAATATAAGAGTCTCAAGTTTCTCTTCTGTTTCATCAAAACGATTTTCAAAGAATCGATTTTGCTTTGCGCTGCTGGGGGTTTCATTTATTTGTACTCTCTACTTAGTATGTTCTTGCTCCTAAATTTTACATTGTGTTGAGACTAGAAAACGTCCCTTCCCCGTCCCCCCCACCCCAGATCATGAAGTAAACTGGAAAAAGATTTTCCTCCTTATTCCTTTTTATTTTTTCCTTTTTTTTCTTTTGTGGTACAGAACATGTAAGAAAGGTCCCAGTTTATTTTCTTCTATTTACTCGCTTGATATTTTAATTTGTTCGTCTCCTTTGCTGTTACTGACGTGTTTTGAGGGATAGCTCTTGAAACTTGGCCCTGACAGCCAGCCTGAGCAGGCTACCTGGATACAGCACCAGCAGCTAGCCTGGTTGGAGGGGCTGCGCCTACCTCTGTGTCCCACAGCCTGGTGCTAATAGCTACTCAACATGACTGGAGAATGGAGGACAGAGCAGAGGTAAGTACAGGTCTCCATGCTTGTTTACCCGTTATACTGAGGAGGAGAGGTTAAGAACACGCCACCATCATCTCAGATCCTACCGGTCTAGACACTGGCTGAAAGGCAGGTCTAATAAAGAGGCAGGTCACTGATCCTCTCTGTTCCATTACTTAATGTGTAGACTGTCCTCGGCCTGCTGGGTAGAAAGTCCTCTTCAAGTCTGGGGCAAGCCAGCTTCATTTTCAGATGATATTGGTGCTACTGCTGAAAATGTCCACAGCTACATCCAAAAGAGTTATCTCCTGGTTCTTCGACTCCCACCACGATCATTCCTTTTTCAGAACTTGAAGTTGAGGCAAACTCCTTCATAAAATCACTTTTTTTCGCTCATAAAACCAGAGTTCTCCAGGAAAAGTTCTTGTAAAGTTCCCCATGTTGTTATAATTTGAAAAATGAATAAATCTTCATTACATAAACTCTTTCTTCTAAAGGAACCCTGCAAACCCCTAACTTTGGGTAGTAGTAGATGATTTTTAAGTCTATTTTCCCAAATTACCAGTGTTCTCTATACAGCATCAAACGGTACAATTTATTTCTTAAATATCCACTTAAGTTATAATAGAGGTTGCCAGGGGAAATGAAGAGTTATAGCTTCATGGTTACAGACTTTCTGTTTGGGGCAATAAAACATTTTGGAAATAGGGTAATGGTTATATAACACTGTGCACTTAAAAATGGTTAAATGGCAAATTTTATGTTATGTTTTACCATAATTTTTAGAATGCCAAAAAAAATACTTGGCAGAACATTGAACATTTAATGTCAAAATTGTGACAGATTTTAGCGGTGGTCATTAAATAAGCAGTAACATGCAAAATACACTGAAAACCAGAAGAGTTTTCTTTGGGTTTCAAATTTCACAGTGGTCTGATTTACTTCTTAGGAAAAAATCCTCATTCATATGGCTTACAACCACAATCAAACGGCATAACAAAGAGAATACCTGACTTGATCTCAGCTTCTTATTTTCCAGGTGGCTCTTCTCCTGTAACAGGGCCTCCTTCTTACAAACTATGGCCTCTCGCTTCTTTAAGTCTTCTTCCAGCTCCTCCAATTCTTGGCGTTGGTTCAGGACTTTCTCTACTTCTTCATCTAACCATTTCTTTTGCTCATCCAGTTCCTACATGAAAATTCCAAAGAAATGTTATATCATTTGTTTTTCTTCTGCCATAAGGCATATATGGTAAGAACAGAACTTCTAATCGGCTAAAACACTCTAAGTGAACATTTTTTAACTATCTGGAACACCTTAAGTGAACTTTTAAAAATTCTCAGTGAGAATAAAATAGTGTTCCTGTCTAAACCCATCAAGAAATGGTTCCAGTTAACATCTTGCTGTGTTTTATAAGGAATCAAGATGTCTTCCCCAAATATGTTCAAGTCTGGGATTTTCTAGGCTGACAAAGAAAGGGCTGACAATTTTCCACATCTATATTAAGAGTTATTTGTAAGAACATGCTGGGATCTTCTCTGTCACAGAGAAGCGTACCTTCATCACAGCACTTATGCGGCTGGCTGCTCTACGGTCTGTCTCCACGACTTGAGCTCCTTGATTGACCGCAGAGACTCTCTTTTGTCCCTCTCTATCCCCAACCCTGGTATACTTCCTAGCCCATAACCGGCCTTCAATAAAACATCAGATGACTAGCTGAATGAATGCCTGATGCTATCAAATAATCAACAAGTGAATAAATGAATACACACAGTGGAAGACACATATGATGGAGCATGGGAATGCACTCTGCATTCTAGCCTGTCAACATCAAGTAATTATAAAATAAATTGAGCTGGGAAGACTTCCAAAAGAAGCATCTCAGTATTCTCTTGAATTGAGGACACCCAGAAACAAAGAAGACAAAAATAAGAATGGAAGATGACTGTCCAAGATGAACGCTACCAAGCACCCATCTGTGCTGTGGACATGGTAATGAAGCAATGCCAGCTAACCAACAAATAATAGGAAAACAATACAGTACTATTTTCCAGTTCTTACCCAACTTGATAAAAATGATGCCTAGAAATCTATACTAAAACATGAGATATAGTCGGTTAAGCGTCTGCCTTTGGCTCAGGTCATGATCCCAGTGTCCTGGGACAGAGCCCCACGTCGGGCTCTCTGCTCAGCGGGGAGTCTGCTTCTCCCTCTCCATCTGCCCTCCCCCCGCTTGCTCTCTCTCTCTCTCTCTCTCTCTCTCTCTCTCTCTCGCTCACTCTTCCTCTTAAATACATAAAATCTTTTAAAAAAATTAGTTAAAAAAAATGAGATAGTGAATACGCATGAGAAAAAGAGAGCAAAATGGCCAAAGCAAAGTAGATCCAGCGCGACGCAGTCCTCCATCTAGGACCTACGCAGCATGATCCTATGAGCTCTAGACCTACACAGCATAGTCCTATGAGCTCTAGACCTACGCAGCATGGTCCTATGAGCTCTAGACCTATGCAGCATGGTCCTATGAGCTCTAGACCTACGCAGCATGGTCCTATGAGCTCTAGACCTACGCAGCATGGTCCTATGAGCTCTAGACCTATGCAGCATAGTCCTATGAGCTCTATCACATCCAAATAATACTGAAGCCTAGAATAGTAGCTCCACAATTCAAGGAACAGGAAGGATATCCCAGAGCAACTACAGAAATACTTTAGTTTAGTTATATCCAGCTCTACCTTAGAAACTCCATATAGGACACCCTATGGAGTCTACCAATTAGCTAAAACGTTCTACAAACACTCCTTGACTGTGAGTGGGGTTTGAAAGATGAATAACAGATCTTTTGTAAGTTCCGTTCCAATAGGAGGGAAACCCGAAAAACTATGATTGTTGATAATAAACGCTATATACACCTAACTCCTACGTACTGTGTCAGCAAAAATGGAGGGAGAGATTGGCTGTCTGGGAAATGGAAGAAATGTCAGTGCTGGTATTAGAGTAAGTAGTATTTTAGCAGTGCTTTGAAGAATGGGGAGGAGTCCACATAATACAAGTTTTTTGGGGGGAAATAATAAATGGGTAGATTTTCTGCATTTAACATAATAAAGGTTATGATTTGCATAATTCGCTGTATCTTAGTAAATTTTCTGAAAATTTCTTGATTTGTCTTTTCTCTTTTTATAGCAAAGGTTCCTGTCACACAGTTCCAATTTTAAATGCTCTCTTCTAAAGGAGCATCGTAACAAATCAATGTCCTGTTCTAAGCTCTTTGGATACCCATATCGATTGCCTTATAATCTTGTTCTTGTTTACAGTCACACTCTGGAAAGTGGAGTTTTTTTTGCAGTATTAAAAAACATGCAGTTTTGTTTTGTTTTATTAATATTTTTAACCCTATGTTGTGCAAGCTGTGGGAATCTTTTTTTTACATATTCATTTAAAAATTTAGATCCTTAACATTTTGAAAAACAGGTCTCATTATCCTTTGCGTTCCTACCTCTCCTACTCCCCAACATACCCTTTCTGCCCAGAAATATTATTACCAAACAGCACAGGGTGTCAGAGTGACAGCACTTTAACCAGCATCTAAAACACACTAGTAAAATAAATAACTGAAGGGAGACCTGGGTGGCTCAGTCGGTTAAGCGTCTGCCTTCAGCTCAGGTCATGATCCCGGGGTCCTGGGACCGCGCCCCACATTGGGCTCCCTGCTCAGTGGAGAGCCTGCTTCTCCCTCTCCCTGTGCTCTTCTTCCTCTGATGCTCGCTCTCCCTCTCTCTCTCAGATAAATAAAATCTTTAAATAAATAAATAAATAAATAAATAACTGGGAATACATTCATGTCCTAAATTTTACTGTTAAAATATAACATATAAAATTTAAGAAAGAGCAAACAAATTTTTCGAATTAAGGTGATGTATTAGCATTTGAGTGTAATCACAGTTTTAAGTGCATATTTTTCTTTCAGTAAGATTTTTAGAATTGCCATTTTGAATTTACATAAACTAAAATGTTTCTTTGAACTTTGAGATTAGTTTATGGTTTTCTCTCTTTCTTTTTTTATTTAGAGGAAAAGAGAGAGAGAGAGCAGGGAAGGGGCAGAGGGAGAGAGAACGAATCCCAAGCAGGTTCTGCACTCAGCACGGAGCCAGATGTGGGGCTCGATCTCACAACCCTGAGCTCATGACCTGAGCTGAAATAATGAGTTGGATGTTTAACTAACTGAGCCACCCAGACGCCCCTGGATTTAATTTTTTAACTGTGGCACTAAAACAACAATTTTTTAATTCATCATATATGGTGCATATACAATCTGGTTACGTAGGAACGGGGCAGGGGGTGGCTCTGATTCTTAGACATATATTGTTTCCATGGGAATAAGCCAGCCTTTATTCCCATATCAGGACTGATTTAGTCCCATGGAAACAATCTAGTGAATATGGATTTCATGTTTACATTCTACAACATTCAAATAAAACCATGTGTACTGAAATAAGAACACAGCACATTTCCGGATGAGAGAGTAATTTTTTAATGAGAGAAATGTTTCAGGAGAAATACCAGAAAATTTGTACTCAAGTGGCGAAATCTGGTGTTTGCAGATTTTATGCAGAGTCCCCCACTTTTTACCTCTAGTTAGGCCATCATCAGAGCAAAGAGAAAGCAGGAAACACTGAACAGAATGGACAAACCTGGAGCTGCTCTGTTCTTCCAAATGAACCTTTTCTCTTTTTCATGTTAAATGCATCAAGGTCCGCAGCTCTCAGTTTCAGAGCTCCTTCCTGCTCTGTTTTTAACTTTAGTTCCTGCAGAGAACAGAAATTGAAAACACCTTATTGCTTTTACTACACGGCCATCATTAAGTATTTCTACAGGTAATCATTTTCTTAACATTTCTTCACTGCAAAAAGAAAGAAAATAAGTAGATAAAGGCTGGGGCTAATTGAGAAGAAAATAATGTCAGCCCCTCAATGAAGAAAAAAATCAGGTGTTTTTTTTTTAACCAAACTAGGGTTGTTTGTTTTGTTTTGTTTCGTTGTTTGTCAGTATTACAAACCAGCATGACAGGGATAAGAGTCTGAAAATCACACATGCTTTTCTATTCTGCCTTTCTGAGCTCATGACCTTTAGTTGGGCCACCCAGGGCACCCATCTGCCATGGGGATATAAGAATTTATGATAGTAGAAATGTGAAAAGTAATATTCAGTCTCCAGCATTCAGAAATAGGATTTTGCAGCATGAGAACAGCCTTTCAAGACAGATCATTGTCCTATGAAGAGTATTTTCTAAATTTTCTAAATTCCTTCAGTTTCCATCCACATCTTAAGAGGCCCCAGGTGCTCTCCTGGGGTTGAGAGAAGATGCTGCTGTCCAGCACTAATGCTTAGCAGGAATAAGGAAGGAGGCCATGAACCAAAGTGGGCTGGTCCACATTACTATCTCTTACTGGTCCATGATGGATAAGTACAGAAATCAAAAGTGTTCAGAAACATTTAAAACAATTGAATAAACTTATGTCTGTTGAATATTAATAGTTATAATAACAAAAAGATGGACTTTTATTGTATATTTTAATTTTTTATTTCATTTTATGACTATAGTTCATGTTTTATAAAAGTATTGGGCTGTGACAAACTAATAATAACATGAAAACTGTGCCTTCTCCACAGGTAATTTCAGAAGTACTGATATAAAGAAAGTAGAAGGAAACTCTACCATTTTCCAGCCTTGGAAAGGGCAGAAAGGAGAAAAGAGATGGTAAGAAAGATGTGTGTCCCAATTTTCCTGAGATCTGGCCTCGTGAGTTTTGGCTCCCAAAGGGGGTGATAAGGTACCACTGAGGGCAGAGGGGGAGAACACAGCCTGCGGTGCAGAGGTCCCACACCCATATGGGACTGCACAGCCTCGCTGACAGAGCAGGGAAGAACAATCATATAAAGACAGACTAACTCTAGACTCCTTGGCCTCAAGTGACATGGATCCTGAAAGCCAATGGGAGTCAGTTATTGTGGGGCACTGACCCCAAGACTGAAGATGAGGACAGGCCACTGGGCTAGCAAGCCAGACAAGACCTAGTAGCCTCCACGGGGATTTATAACGCCATTAGGAGACAAGACGAAGCCAAAGCACCTCCACGGTCTAAACTGAAAGCAAGACCGGAACTACACGTTATACCAACTCTGGGCTTCACCATCAGGGCCCAGCAAAGAAAGGCAGGCGAGGGACAGCAGTCACACCCAAAGACCAACTGAAATTCAGGAGGTCCCTTTCCCTTCAACACCATACGATGCAGTAAAAGCTATATACCCAACCATCGCGTACGCTTGACTCAACCTTAGGGCAAGAAACACAGGGCGGAAGATGGAAGAGACTAAGAAACTGAATATTCTTATTCAAAAGAGCTGGGAATTATTTAAAGAAAATGGTTAAATTACCAGAACAAGGTCTGAACAGATTGAACTTATGGTTAGCTCCTATATTTCCAGCAATTATCATGATACGGGCTGGACAGGGTGAGTGGGGTGGTGGTGTCATAAAGAACATAGGTCTGCTATAGACTAAATAAAGACATTTTCTCTGCCCACCTGCATTGTATTACAAGTGAATCTGACCCCATTTTATTGACCCGTTAAGTTTTTTCATGCTGCCCAGGCTTTGGTCTGTAGTTATCTTAGCCCCTGTCACGGTCACAGCAACTCCAAGACACAGAAATAAAGACACCTTACGGTTACTGGGAGCAAACTCTCTGCTATTCCTGTACCTCCACCAATGCTTTTTGAAAGTAACCGCAGTAGGTCTCACCCTCTCTGCTACATGTTGCTCTAGACATTATTGCCTTTATCTTATAATATTAAGCCCTGTTATAATATTAAAGTAGCTGTTCACTGGTTATGATGCTAGGCTTTTCATATCTATTCAATTATCCCATTTAATCCTCGCAATAATCTTATGAGACAGAGACTATTAAAAACTCCATTTTATAGATGGGGAAACTGGTACTTACAGAAGTAAAAGCTCAAGGTCACACGATGGCCCACAATTTCAGGGGTCCCGTACCTTTTCTTTGTAAGCTTATCCACAGACCTCAGTTAAGGACTGCTGCTCTAAGGAGAACCTATGCAGAAATCCTAGTATTCTCTGGAAATGGTTTAGTCAAATGGAGAGTGGACAAACAGGAATGTTAGAAAGTTAGCTCCAAACAGAGGACTGTGAGCGGGTTTTCTATTTTTCCATGAAGTAGTGGAAACTTCAGTATATCTTTGGGGCAGACCGTTCCTTTTTCTGGATACTTGTTTTCCCTTTAAATAGGGTCATTTCCCTAGAATGAGAGATATGGCTAACAGAAGCAAAACTGCCCTAGATAAAAATGTAAAAAGTTGAAGTTACAGACAGATGTGCACTTCAGCACACTATGCACTGTTTGGGGAAAAGTAAAAACTCTATTGTTTTGAGATTTAGAGAGTGCTATGTTTTGTTGGTTTAAACCATGGTCTATGAGAGATGAGAAGCTGAGACCCAAAGATCACATGACTGACAGGCAGGCCTAATCCTCACATTGGAGGAAGGACCGTAACAAGGAGACTAGGTTGTTGGCAGCAGTAATGAGAAATGAACAGATTCCAGATATTCAGAAGATATCATCTATAGGACTTAGTGGTTCATGGGTAATAAGGAAGAAGACAGAGTCAAGGATGACTGCTAGTTTACCTACTTGAATGGATCGAAAGCACATGGAAAACTCTATTCTCCCCCATGAAGGGAGGAGTGAGGGGGAATTGTGGGGAGATAAGTAAGGAAGATAATGAATTCATCTATAAGACAACCTCATGAAGATGTCAGTGGTTGGATACAGGAATCCAGAGCTCAAAGGCAAATCTGGGATTAAGGATTAAATTTGGAAGTTGTCTGAGTTTCACTGTAGCCATGAAAAAAAGATGAAGTATCTAAAACAGAGTACAGAAGAGGCATAAAGCTAGAGCTTTGAGGAATTCTCATATGTAAAGGACTGATGGTATGGGATGAGTTAGCAAAGACAGAGAACAAGCAATCAGGGAAAAAACAAGGAGAATATAATTTCACAAAGGCAAAGGGGAAGGAAAATATTTCAAGATGGAGGGAGTGGTGAACTATTCTGGATTCAGCTGAGGTTTTCAGTGCTTTAGTGACAGAGCATGAGGGAATTTCTCAAGAGCTTTGAAGTAGACGGTAGAACCAGGAGACAGATGCCAGCCAGGAGGGGAGGAGAGAATGAATGGAAGTACAGGAAAGAGGAACAGATACAGTCAACTTATAACCAACAAGTCTGGTTATAAAGGGGAGAAGAGAGAAAGAGAAAAGTATTAGGTTGAAGGAGGATAATTTTAAGATGAGAAAAATCTAAGATATTAAAGAAAAAATCTAAGAGAAAAGAAAAAGTTGAAAATACTGGAGGAAAAAAAGAATTAAATGAAATAAAACACATAAGTGCTTAGTACTGACTGAAGATAAATGTTAACTACTGCTATAATAACTATTACATTATTAAGAATGAGTAACTCAAGAAAAGAATACAATTCCATTTATAATAACATCTGAAAGAATAAAATATCTGGAAATAAATTTAAGCAAGGAGGTTAAAGACTGGGAACTGAAAATCAGAAAAGATTACTGAAAGAGATTCTAAAGAAGACCTAAATAAAAGACACCCCATGCTCATGAGCACGAAGACCTAATATTGTCTTGATGTCAATATACCCTAAGAACTCTACAGATCCAGTGGCAATCCATATCAAAATTCCAAAGGACTTTTTTTCGCAGAAATGGAAAGGCTGATCCTTAAATTCATAGGGAATTGCACGGAGCCTCAAATAACCAAAACCATCTTGAAAAAGAACAACAACAAAGTTGAAGGACTTATTTCCAATTTCAAAACGAACCGCAAAGCTACAGTAATCAAAACAGCGTGATGCTAGGACAGGGATAGACATACAGACAAATGGAACAGAAGTGAGTTTAGATATAAATCCATAAGGCTACAGCCAACTGATCTTACACAAGGGTACCAAGTCCATTCAATGGGGAAAGAATAACCTCTTTAACAGATGGGACTGGCACAACTAGATTTCCACGTGCAAAAGAAGGATGTTGGACCTCTAACTCACGCTATAAACCAAAATTAACTCAAAATCAATTAATAACCTAAATATAAGAGCTAAAGCCATAAAACTCTTAGAAGAAAACAAAGGGGTAAATCTTTATGACTTTACATTTGGCAACGGATCTTTAAAAGATACCAAAAGCACAGGCAACAAAGGAAAAAATAGATAAATGGGACTTCATAAAAACTTTAAATTTTGCTGCATCAAAGAATATTATCAAGAAAGTTTAAAGGGATGCCTGGGTGACTAAGTCGATTAAGCATCTGACTCTTGATTTTGGCTCAGATCATGATCTCCAGGGTTGTGAGATCAAGCCCTGCATTGGGCTCCACACTGGGAGTGGAGCCTGCTTAAGGTTCTCTTGGGGTGCCTGGGTGGTTCAGTCGGTTAAGTGTCCAACTCTTGGTTTCGGCTCAGGTCATGATCTTGGGGTGGTGAGATTAAGCCCCATGTTGGGTTCTATGCTGAGTGGGGAGTCTGCGTAAAGATTTTCTCTCTCTCTCTCCTTCTGCCCCTCCCCCCACCCACATGCTCATGCTCTCTAAAATAAAAAAGTCTTTAAAAAAAAAAAGGATTCTCTCTCNCTCTCCCTCTCCTCCTTCTGTCCCTAAACACCCCCCCACAAAAGTTTAAAGATAACATACAGGATGGGAAAAATATGTGGAAGTCATGTATGTGAGAGTGTTTAATGTCCAGAGTACATAAAGAACTCCTGTGACCTAACCATAAAAAGATAATCCATTTAGGGGCGCCTGGGTGGCGCAGTCGTTAAGCATCTGCCTTCGGCTCAGAGCGTGATCCTGGCGTTCTGGGATCGAGCCCCACATCAGGCTCCTCCACTAGGAGCCTGCTTCTTCCTCTCCCACTCCCCCTGCTGTGTTCCCTCTCTTGCTGGCTGTCTCTCTGTCACATAAATAAATAAAATCTTAAAAAAAAAAAAAGATAATCCATTTAAAAAGTAGACAAAGAACTTGAATAGACATTTCTCCACAGAAGATATTGAAATGGCCAATAAGCACATGAAAAGATGCTCAACATCTTTAGTCATCAGGGAAATGCAAATTAAAACCACAATGAGATACCACTTCACATACTTGGATGACTATAATAAAAAAGAAAGAGAAAATAACGTGTTGGCAAAAATATGGAGAAATTAAAACCCTCATACATTGTTCATGGGAATATAAAATGGTGTTCTCTATCAAAAACAATTGGTGAAGAAATGAAACATAGAATTATATGACCCAGCAATTCCACTCCTACGACTTGAACAGTTAACCTGTAGGCCAATTTTTACCACAGTATTATTGACAGTAGCCAAAAGGTGGAAGCAACCCAAGTATCTACCAATAGATGAATGGATGGACCAAATGTGGTATATACACACAATGGAATATTACTTGGCCACAAAAAATAAGGAAGTTCTGATACATGCTACAACGTGGATGAACCTTGAAAATGTTATACGAACTGAAATAAGCCAGACACAGGATAAATATTATAAGATTCCATATTTATGAAATAGCTAGAAGGCATGAATTCAGAGAGACAGAAGTAGATCAGAAGTTACCAGGGGCTGGGGGGAAAGGGGGAAATGGAAATTACTGCTTAATGGTTACAGAGTGTCTGTTTAGAGTGATGGAAAATGTTCTGAAAATAGCTAGTGGTCTCAGTTGTACAACATTGTGAATGTAATCAATGCCATGGAACTGTACACTTAAACTTGATTAAAATGGAAAATTTTATGTTTATTTTACCAAAATTTACAAAAATAATGTAATATACCCAAACGCACTGCACTGTACTTTTACGTGAGTGAACTGTACGGTATGTGAAGTATACCTCAATACCGCTATTAAAAAAAAGAGGCAGTGGGGCGCCTGGGTGGCACAGCGGTTAAGCGTCTGCCTTCGGCTCAGGGCGTGATCCCGGCGTTATGGGATCGAGCCCCACGTCAGGCTCCTCCACTATGAGCCTGCTTCTTNACACTGCACTGTATTTTTTACGTGAGTGAATTGTACGGTATGTGAAGTATACCTCAATACCGCTATTAAAAAAAAGAGGCAGTAACTTGGCTTACATGCTATTTAACCTTCGTTCCATCACTAAATTCTATGCGTGTTTTTTTTTTTAAGGTCTAAGAATAGATTCTATTTCAAAGTTAAAAATCTAGAAATCAATTATGTTCCAAGCCTTCGGTTCAGCTTAACATTTCAATAGAAAAGAGCCCAGTACCTAGTGCCGGGTAAGGGTCTGTTATTGCTGTGGTCATGGCCACTATCGTCCTCCTCTTTTCAAAAGAGCCCTGTGAGGTAAGTATGATTAAGGCCATTTTCAAGGAGAATAAACAGACTCAGAGAGGGTAAGTGATTTTCTTGGTAAACGAGCCAGCCAGGAACTGAGAAGTTGGGATCTGAGCCCATGCTAGCCTGGCCCCAGGGTCCAGGCGGACAGCGTTAGTTCCTCCCCAGATCACTCCATTCTACAGAACTGCTGGGCAGACAGGCCTGATCATTCTTCTGCTCGTTAGGAATGAAATGGTACCATTTTACCTTGTGCTTTTTCCCATGCTGCCACATGGACGATGCATGTCGAAGCATTTTGGAAATGGGAAATCCTAGCAAATGTTAGATATTTCTTCGAAAGTCAGCTTTATATGTTTTTGACAGCCTCAAGTAAAGTTAAGGTCCTAGTTAGAGAAACCGTCATCACTGTACCTTCTTTTATGAAGTCAAAGCCTTCAAGACAGAACTCAGAATTCAATAAATAGGTTTTACTATGTAGATGAACAAAGCTTTAAGCGAATGAGGACAGCAGCCGAGGACAGGCCAAGGTGAGAGACCTCAGAAGCCAAGTGAATTGAGACCTTGGCTTCATCAGTCCTGAGCCATTCAGCATTTCCTATTAGGCTTAGCAGGAAAGTATGACAGTATTACTTTGATTTTTTGTTGATCCCGCTTGATTTCTGCATCCAGTTGCTTCCTTTTTTCATTCTCTTCTCGAAGTCTTTTTTGCAGCTGTACCTTTTGATATTTCATGTGATCTAGATTCTGCTCTAGTTCATTAGCACGTTTCTCATTTTGGATTGACAGTGATGCCAATTTCTTACTATTTTGTTGCTTCTTCTGTAAGACCTGCGGATCATACGGAATATTTCAAAATGAAAAACTGCATCTCTGACAAACCTCAAGTAAACTTGAACTTTTCATTCTATGGCAAAGGTAGGCATTTTGCCCAGATTTTCATTATTTTTGACAGGCTCCTAATTGTTCTCTACAGGTCTACTTTGACAACTGGGCCACCATCATAATTTTCACCAGATATCATGAATCATGAGACTCCCCGATACTAACGGCCAAACAGAACAAAACTGGTATCTTTGCTTTTTTACTGAGCGCTTTTAAAAAATGATAAAAATTAAAATAGAAAAACGTACTTCTATTTTAAAAGACTTCTCTCAGACCCCAAATCTACTGCTCTGGTTCCCAACAACAAATTACCGATTTCTTAATATTCCTCCAGAAATAATTAATACACAATATATATTCTAAGTAGACCATTTTTCACCTCACTTTTTTTGTAGTCATCTTAGAGATCTTTTCACAGAGATTTGTTCTATGTGATTGCAAAGTAGTCCACTGTGCTTCTCTTTTATATTCAGCTATAGCCTAAATAATTAATCCCTGAGTTAAGATGATGGGAACTGATACCATTTTCCTTACAGTGACCAACCGTTATAATTACCATTTTAATTATCTTCAAGTTTCTCCTCATCTTGCTAAAATTATTGACGAGTAGCATAAAAAAATTGTGAACGTTTGCAAAAAGTTTATACTACTAATAGAAAATATCAGTATTCCAATTTAATCCTGATCAAACATATATTAAACCTGTACTATGTGCTTTAGCATTTGCACTAAGTATCTCTTATGTGACATAAAAAAGGTGAGGTCATTTGTAAATTATGCAGACTACAACTAATTCCTTTATCTTGGCAATATATTGTTGGCAAAAGTACATTCTGTTTTCATTAAACTAGGCATTCACAGAGGCATTGTAGCTTAGAACAGTACTAAGGTGTGGTCTGTAGACCAGTACTGGCCACAGATCGTTGTTGGCCTGTGTCACTAAACACACTGTTGGGTTCAGCTGACATTGTTTGCATCAAGACCTTTGTGATGAAGGGAGGTGTACTCCCATGTGCCTTTCTCTCATCATAGACCCACAATGAACAATCTGCAGACAAGGACTTTGAGCACCACTAGCCTGGAGGCCACAGGACTCTGTAGTTTTCCATCCCTAGATTTGGACACTGGCTTTGCCACTTACTTTTGATAGTAACTGCAATACTGGAGCAAAAATGATAATACTGGCATTTTAGTGTCTTTCCACATAAAATTGAAAATATCAGTGGAAGTACTGATAATCTTATTTAGTAAGTGAGGTAGGTTGCCATTGTCTTTTGCACTTATTCTGCACGTGCTCAAAAGCGCACCTTACTGGCAGCATTAAAGTATTAATGCATTATATAACTCTCTGTATATATTTAGACATAAAGAATACAGATTTTAGATTTTTTTAAATAAAAGATTTTAAGTTTTCAAAACTTTAAATAACTTCATTATACCAATAAAAATACTAGTATTTCAACATTTAAAAATGGCATGAGATGTTAGAGTACTGAAAACCGTTATTGTCACCTCAATTATGCAACTCTGAATGAATTACTTTACCTTTCCAAACCTTAGTTTTCTCATTTGTAAAACACAGCAAAAATACTGTCTAAAGGGTTAAGTAATGATTAAATAATACATATGAAACATCTGGTATGNGAAAAAAAAGAAACATCTGGTATGTAGACGCTTAACTGGTAACTACCATCCTCCTCCCCAGCCCCAACACCTCATCATCTTTGTCATCCCCACCCCTGTTGGGTGTGTATGAAGAGGCCGAAGGCACAGACATTTCTTAAAACTACATGGGAATCCTGTGTCAGTCCCCTGCTGTGTGGGATGTTTCTTTTGAGCTTAATTATGTTCTGCATCTTCTTTCCTTTCCTCANCATCTGGTATGTAGACGCTTAACTGGTAACTACCATCCTCTTCCCCAGCCCCAACACCTCATCATCTTTGTCATCCCCACCCCCATTGGGTGTGTATGAAGAGGCCGAAGGCACAGACATTTTTTAAAACTACATGGGAATCCTGTGTCAGTCCCCTGCTGTGTGGGATGTTTCTTTTGAGCTTAATTATGTTCTGCATCTTCTTTCCTTTCCTCATTAGTCCCCTTAGCAGAAAAAGATATGCAACAAGAAACACGGAAAACAAAAGAACATGATAATTCTCAAACCCTGTTAATAACCTTTCGTTTAATCGTTTAATTCAATCATTGTAGCTGTGTGAAATATAGAACATATAAAAATAACCTTCACTAATTCAGGCCTTCCTCAAGAAGCAAGAAAAGTCTCATATATACAACCTAACCTTACACCTGAAGGAGCTGGGAAAAAACAGCAAATAAAACCTAAAACCAGCAGAAGAAGGGAAATTCTAAAGATTAGAGCAGAAATAAATGATATAGAAAAAAAAAAAAAAAACACCAGTAGATCAACGAAACAAGGAGCTGGTTCTTTGAAAGAATTAACAAAGTTGATAAACCTCTAGCCAGACTTATCGAAAAGGAAAAAGGACCCAAGTAAATAATATCACAAATGAAAGGAGAGATCACAACTAATACCGCAGAAATATAAATAATTAAAAGAGAATATTATGAGCACTTATATGCCAACAAATTGGGCAATATGGAAGAAATAAATAAATTCCTAGAAATGTATACTACCAAAATTGAAACAGAAAGAAATAGAAAACTTGAACAGACCCATAACCAGCAAAGAAATTGAATTAGGAATCAAAAATCTCTCAACAAACAAGAATCCAGGGCCAGATGGCTTTCCACGGGAATTCTACCAAACATTTAAAGAAGAGTTAACACCTATTCTTCTGAAACTGTTCCAAAAAAAATAGAAATGGAAGGAAAATTTCAAAACTCCTTCTGAGGCCAGAATTACCTTGACCTCAAAACCAGACAGAGACCCCACTAAAAAGAATTACAGACCAATATCCCTGATGAACATGATGTAAAAATTCTCAACAAGATACTAGCAAATTGAATCCAACAGTACATTAAATGAAGTATTCACCATGATCAAGTGGAATTTACTCCTGGGCTCCAGGGGTGGTTCAATATCTGCAAATCAATCAATCAATGTGATACACGACATTAATAAAAGAAACGATAAGAGCCATATGATCCTCTCAATAGATGCAGAAAAAGCACGTGACAAAATACAGCATCCTTTCTTGATAAAAACCCTCAAGAAAGTAGACATAGAAAGAGCATACTTCCACATCATAAAGGCCATACACGAAAGTCCCACAGCTAATATCATCCTCAATGGGGAAAAACAGAGCTTTTCCCCTGAGGTCAGGAACACGAGAGAGATGTCCACTCTCACCACTGTTGTTCAGCATAGTACTGGAAGTCCTAGCCTAGCAATCAGACAACAAGAAGAAATAAAAGGTATCCAAATTGGGAAGGAAGAAGTCAAACTCACTCTTCACAGACGACATATTCTATGTAGAAGACCCAAAAGACTCCACCAAAAAATTGCTAGAACTGATATGTGAATTCAGCGAAGTTGCAGGATATAAAATCAATGTACAGAAATCTGTTGCATTTGTATACACCAATAATGAAGACGCAGAAAGAGAAATCAAGGACTAGAACAATTTATAATCCACCAAAAAACATCATATACCTACGAATAAACCTAACCAAAGAGATAAAAGATCTGTACTCTGAAAACTATACAACACTTATGAAAGAAATTGAAGAAGGCACAAAGAAATGGAAAAACATTCCATGCTCATGGATTGGAAGAACAAATATTGTTAAAATGTCTATACCATCCAAAGCAATCTGCACATTCGATGCAATCCCTATCAAAATACCACCAGCATTTTGCTTTGAGCTAAAACAAATAGTCCTAAAATTTGTATGGAACCAGAAAAGACCCCAAATAGCCAAAGCAATATTGAAGAAGAAAAGCAAAACAGGAGGCATCATGATTCTGCACTTCAAGCTATATTACAAAGCTGTAATGATCAAGACAGTGTGGTACTGGCAAAAAAAAAACCAGACACATAGATCAATGGAACAGAATAGAGAACCCAGAGAAGGACCCACAAGTTTATGGTCAACTAATCTTCAACAAAGCAGGAAAGAATACCTAATGGAAAAAAGACAGTCCCTTCAACAAATGGTGTTGGGAAAACTGGACCACTTTCTTACACCATAACAAAAATGAACTTAAAATGGATTAAAGACCTAAATGTGAAAAAAGGAAACCGTCATAATCCTAGAGGAGAACACAGGCAGCAACCTCTTTGACCTCAGCCACAGCAACTTCTTACTAGACACATCACCAGAGGCAAGAGAAACAAAAGCAAAAATGAACTATTGGGACTTCACCAAAATAAAAAACTTCTGCACGGCAAAGGAAACAGTCAACAAAACCAAGAGGCAACCAACAGAATGGGAGAAGATATCTGCAAATGACATACCTGATAAAGGGCTAGTATCCAAAATCTATAGAGAACTTATCAAACTCAACACCCAAAAAACAAATAATCCAGTTAACGAAATGGGTAGAAGACATGAACAGACATTTTTCCAAGAAAGACATCCAGATAACTAATAGATACATGAATAGACGCTCACCATCACTCATCATCAGGGAAATACAAATCAAAACCATGATGAGATACCACCTCATACCTGTCAGAATGGCTAAAATTAACAACACAGGGAACAACAGATGTTGGCAGGGATGCAGAGAAAGGGGAACCCTCATGCACTGTTGGTGGGAATGCAAGCTGGTACACTCTGGAAAACAGTATGGAGGTTGCTCAAAAAGTTAAAAATAGAACTACGCTACAACCCAGAAATTGCACTACTAGGTATTTACCTAAAGGATACAAAAACAGATTTGAAGGGGTACATGCACCTCAGTGTTTATAGCAGCATTGTCAACAATAGCCAAACAATGGAAAAAGCCTGAGTGTCCATCAACTGATAAGTGGATAAAGATGTGGTACACACACACACACACACACACACACTGGAATATTACTTAGCCATCAAAAAGAGTGAAATCTTGCCATTTGCAACGATGTGGCTGGAACAAGAGGGTATTATGCTAAGCAAAATAAGTCAGAGAAAGACAAATAACCATATGATTTCACTCGTGTGGAATTTAAGAAACAAAACAGAAGAACATAGGGGAAGGGAAAGAAAAATAAAATAAGATAAAAAGAGAGAGAGGCAAACCATTAGAGACTCTTAACTACAGAGAACAAACTAAGGGTCGATGGAGAGGAGGGGGGTGGGAGGGAAGGGCTAACTGGGTGATGGGCATTAGGAAAGCACTTGTTATAATGAGCACTGGGTGCTGTGTGTAAGTGACCAATCGCTAAATTCTACTCCTGAAAGCAATACAACTGTCTATGTTAACTAACTTGAATTTAAATAAAAACTTGGGGGAAAAAAATCTTTGCTAAATCCACAAACAAGGCTTAAACCATAGGTTTATATGATAAACAGACTCCTTAGAAAAACAATCATTTTCGTTATTACTAATACTGAGCATAAGAATGACAATCTGAACTGAAGCTTGGATATAAAACTATGAAATTGTAAGTAAAATTTCATAATAAACACAAAGGAAAAATCTTAACTGTTTTGTTCTACTAACGTTTCGATAACACGAGTACTTTGTCAGACATTGCAGTGTCTGAAAAGAGTTGAGAAGTGAAAAAGAACTGATTCCAAGACACGCTGAGGTGAACTGCTAAACGGAAACGTGTATTCTGGAAATAAGTACTATGAAGGAAAGTGAAATGGGTGACACATACCACTACCATCCTTCTCTAAGCAGTTCATATGTTAAGTCATACTATTTTAGCTCTGTGTTGACAGGCCACTTAGGTCAAAACTTTAGGAGGGATGGCCAGATGTCTGAGGTGGGATTTGGTTTTTGGTCTGCCCATGTGCAGTGGACACTGACCTTGTTGAGAGAAAATAAATGCAGCACAGTTCCAAAAATAAATCATGCTATGAACAGGTGAACTACAATTCCACTCTCCCTACCGTGGAAACAAAAGGAAAGTTATAGATGATGAATGAAAAAAATGGAGATAGCATTCTAACAAATTCATTAGAATCAGATTGACAAAGCACTCTGGGCATCCCAAAGGCATCTGAAAATGGCTTCATTATACACAAATTCTCTCTGTAATGGAGTATTTCTCATAGAATGGCATTTTTAATGGTAGCTATTTCTGAGGCCATAGCTAAATCCAGCATTAGGAAATCAAGAATGAGATGTTAGTAGTCAGTTACTAACCTTTTTTTTTTTTTAAGATTTTATTTATTTATTCGACAGAGATAGAGACAGCCAGCGAGAGAGGGAACACAAGCAGGGAGAGTGGGAGAGGAAGAAGCAGGCTCATAGCGGAGGAGCCTGATGTGGGGCTTGATCCCATAACGCCGGGATCACGCCCTGAGCCGAAGGCAGACGCTTAACCGCTGTGCCACCCAGGCACCCCCAGTTACTAACCTTTCTTAAAGCAATCACTGATGGTTTCAGAAAATGGTCTGAAATAATTAGCATTTGTTGAGTGTGTCTACAAGGTGCCCTATACCTACCAGATGTTTTCTATGTATTATTTAATCATCAATCTTTTGTCCTTCAGAAAAGAACACAATTTCTGTGGTTATCTTTATTTCTCACCATGGTTTTTGATAAAAGTTTAAAATAATATACTTTTTGAATGAAAAATATAGTATCCAGACTGAAAGGAGGCAAACTTGGCACCACACCGCGAAAGAAAAGCTGCCATCCAGTTTCTCTTGCTGGTGAAAACCGGACCCTACTTCTTTCCTAACCAGCTACGAAAGCAGTAAGCCTTAAGCAAGCGTTGCTCAGTTACATTTTGAAAATTACCTGGACTCTTAGCTTTGCGGCATCCATCTTTCTACGGAACTCCTTCTGTAATTTAACCTTCAAAGCAACATCAGCGAGATCTTTGTTTTCTAGTTCTTGTAGCTGCTTCTCTGTTTCAGTTAGTTCCACCTTCGCCCGCTCTGCTTCGTGCTCAAGTTTTGTTACTCTCAGAGAATACTGTTTGCTTACGGACTTGGCTTCGTTACCTTCACCACAGTAATAATAGTAATAACAATTATAAATTATGTTTAAAAAAATAAACTAAGTAAAACATCAAAACCCTAAAAATGCTCTATTCTTCAAATTCCAGCTGGGTGTGTATCTATTTTAGACCCAGCAGTATGAGCCCAGCTGTCCCCGCCCATCCCCATCAAACACAACTTGCCACCTGGCCCCTTAATAATCAGCTGCTTACTGACTGTTCGCACCTGGTGCTGGTCCATCCTTTGTCCATCCTCTCCTGGCTCCTCTTTGTCAGTGGGACATTTCTGATTTTCTGAATTGGGGGTTTAGCTTTGCTGGCATCAAACTCCAGGTAAGAAAAATATTTGGGGTGACTCTTTGGCTTTTTGCTTATTACCCTCTAGCTTCCTGCTCCCTGTAATCTTGTTTGCTCTACTACGAAAAACTCCCAACATCTCAAAAGTAAAAAAAGAATATGATGAACCCCGATCGCTGAGATTCAAGAGTTCACAAGATTTTGCCATAGTTGCTTCATCTACGCCTCTCTTCTGTTTTAATTGGCTGAAGAACTGTAAAACAATCTCAGATGTCTCGTCATCGTACCCACACATACTTCAATAAACATCTATACCAAATGTGGACATAGCCAAAAATTCTTTCACACCTAACAATATTAATCCCTACCTGACTCTATCCAGACTTCCCCAGTTGCCTCAAAATGTCTTTTACAATTGGTTTATGGTAATCACCATCCACACAAGGCCCACAATACATCTGATTGTTGTCTCTTATGAATCTTTCATTCTAGAGCTGGCCCCCTCTTCTTCCATTCAGCTGAACTTGTCAAAGATGAATTTTTTCAATCATTTCCTTATATTTGGAACATAGAGAAAAACAGAATACAGATATTTCTGTATCTCTCTTCATCCTAAGCTCAACCACTGACCCTAAAAACTTGGTTTTGATTTGTTCTGAACAGCCAACTTATCCCCGAACTACACTAGCAAACTCGTGGCAGTAGAAAAGAAAGAGTCCAAAGCTCGTGGGATGAATTATCACCAGGGGAAGTGTGTTCCACTGCAATAGTGACAATCTCTCTTTTTTAAGAAAAAGCAATGACTGAACTAAATGCACTGTGAGTTGTCTTCTGGCTAATTCTCCGTTTATCTAATTTTAAAATTTAAACACATGCCTACTATACTTGAATGAATTTAAGACCCCATAAATTGTTCAACACGCCAGTATTTCGTGAGTCACTAAGAAAAAAGGTAGAGTGCCAATTACACCAGTTACGTGATAACTGCCCTGACACCACGGAGGGTAAGGTGCATCCTGATTTCGGAGTTATGAAAATGTGAAAGAATGTGGTTAAAATTGATGAAATACTTAGTGTTGGCTGAAATAACTGCTATTTGGGGGAAGACTTCGGTGAGGAGGCTTTGAAAAGCAAGTACACATTGACCCTTTCGTGACTCACCATCTCTAAGCAAAGCTCCAAACTGCCCTTGGTCCTAATGAGAAAGAAGAGGACCTTCTCTGTGTGTAAGTTCCAATATCCTCTACTTTAAGGCAACCAGGATGAGTATACCAGGCTACAAAAGTTTAGCGAGAGATCCCACGGTAGCCTCGCCTATCTAAAAGAAAATCCAGAAGGGCACATATCCTTAACTTCCACAGGCAGTAACCTGATGGAGAAGCTATTGAAACCCCTAAATCAGTTCCTAGCCACTCTTAAGAGAGATTTGCTGGCATTGATCCTGCCTGTGAAGGAGAAGCATGGTCAAGCTCAGTTAAACATCTGGGACAACTGGAGCTGGGATGATGGACAGCACATTTGTCACTAGGACTGAGGAAGGGAACTGCTTTGGGACAGCAGCTACGGAGAGGAGGCTGAGCAAAGAGGCCAGAGAGCCAGAAAGCAAGCTTGACGGAAAGAGGAAGGGAGTGGGAAGGCAGGTTGCCCCCTGCTGGCAGAGGAGCTGGGAGCCACCATCATTCATGTAATCTGAGCACAATTATAGCCTTGGGCTTAAAGAAAAAGGTGGTGATACTTCCTTCAGGTCCCTTAATGTGACCAGTGTTTCACTGGAGCTGAAAAAAAGAAATGCTATTGTCTATTATCCCTTCAATTCCTTACTGAATTTGAAAGTAGTCAAAGCTCACACTTTGAGTCGATCAGGGGAAAAACCCAAAAAGCCTGAGACATGCTTTTCAAGAGAAGCCTAATAATGCAGCTAAGGGTGAGAGGATGTGGTACATACGCCCAACCAGGCAGGATTTGAAACTAAGGGGAAGAGCTAAAAGCTTGGCTCACGAAGAGAATAGCTCTCAAGGATAAATCCTTACATCTTAGGGGAAATAAAAAGGATCTACATTTGAAATATAAAGTTTATTAATAATGTTGAAAACAAACTATCCAAAAGAATGAGGACGAATAATTTAATATTAAAATGAGTTTAAAAAATATGACATATTCCCAAATACCTAGTATAATGTTTCTTAAAAGGTGGCAAAAAACATTAAGTACCCCTAGAGTTTCAGCACAACACAGAGCTCACAGTGGCAGAGCCATTCACAGACGAAATTCCAAAGTAAAGTTCTAATAACTAACCTCCACCTATTGGCTATGCGACACACCTTGTTATACCAAGTTCCAAGCTACAGCGGACAGAGCTCAGTGTCAAAAACTGAAATAAATGTTACAACATCAGAAGCAATTGTAGAAGCTTTTCTTTCTCATATAAGCTGGTTCACAGGACAGTATTACCTGTTTTTATTAATTCTTTAATTAGATCTTCCTTCATCTTGATGTTAATTGTAAGTTCTCTCATTTTTTGTTTAGCTTCAGTAAGTATGAGTTCTGAATTCCTTAATTTTTGCAAATTCAAATCTTGACTCTCCTGGAGACATTCAATCTTTAAATCTTTAAAGAAAAAGAAGCAAAGCTGAGATCTAAAACTACCTGCTTTAAAGTATTCAACAGCAGGGGCGCCTGGGTGGCACAGCGGTTAAGCGTCTGCCTTCGGCTCAGGGCGTGATCCCGGCGATATGGGATTGAGCCCCACATCAGGCTCCTCCGCTATGAGCCTGCTTCTTCCTCTCCCACTCCCTCTGCTTGTGTTCCCTCTCTCGCTGGCTTTCTCTGTCAAATAAATAAATAAAATCTTTAAAAAAAATTTTTTTTTCTAGCTTATAGCAAGCTTTAGTCATATCCTGCAGGTTCTGATACATAGTATTTTATTGCCCTTAGATATGTGATTTGAGCGTTTCTTTAACCTGAGTTATTTTAAAAAGGTATAAAGTTTCCAGGTGGGTAGAGGGTTGAAATTTTTTCCCATTAACTTCTATTTTTATTGTAATCGTAGAATGTGGTCTACACCAGATTACTCGAACCAGCCCTGCTGGCTATTGGAATCAACTACATCACTGTTTTGATTCAGCTAACTTTTTTTTTTTCACAGCAAGACTTCCTCAGTGAAGAAGCTAGTATGCTGATTTACATTCTGAACCATGAGAGACTGTGGACTTTGGGAAACAAACTGAGGGCTTCAGAGGGGAGGGGGGTGGGGGATTGGGATAGGCCGGTGATGGGTATTAAGGAGGGCACGTATTGCATGGTGCACTGGGTGTTATACACAAAGAATGAATCATGGAACTTTACATCAGAAACCAGGGATGTACTGTATGGTGACTAACATAATATAATAAAAAAATTATTATAAAAAAAATAAAATACATTCTGGCCTAAGTTTCTTTTTTTTTTTTTAAGATTTTATTTATTTATTCGACAGACAGACAGCCAGCGAGAGAGGGAACACAAGCAGGGGGAGTGGGAGAGGAAGAAGCAGGCTCATAGCGGAAGAGCCTGACGTGGGGCTCGATCCCAGAACGCCAGGATCATGCCCTGAGCCGAAGGCAGACGCTTAATGACTAAGCCACCCAGGCGCCCCTGGCCTAAGTTTCTTACCTGGTTGTACACCAGTACCAAACAGTTCAAGGATGGCTACTTGAGGAGGCATTATTTATACATGCATAGCACTATCTATACATTTAATACATTTTTAAATATGTTTTATTTGTGATATAGTCAATTTCTGTTAGTATTACGTGCATAGGCTCTCTAAAAGATAAGATACTCTCTATTTTCATAGTGTAGGACTTACCTATCATGTAATTGATATTCCCTATGATCTTTCTGTGTTTTGACCACTCATAGGCCAAGAGAAATGAGTTAAAAATCACCACAGTTTTGGCAATACAAACACTTTGATGCTGTTTTTTGATGCATAAAAATTCTCACCAGTCGTGTACTAGAACATTACGAACACTCAGCAGACGAATTTGGCTCTAATGTTGCGTGTATCACTACTGGTAGACAGGTATGCCAGTGAAGCAGTAGACACCTAGTAAATTACTTTTTTAAAAAAAGATTTTATTTATTTGAGAGAGAGAGAGCACACAAGCAGGGAAGAGGGCAGAGGGAGAGGGAGAAGCAAAACCCCCACTGGTCAGGGAGCCCGAGGCAAGGATCTTTCCTAGGACCCTCGGATCATGACCTGACCCAAAGGCAGACGCTTAACCGACTGAGTCACCCAGGCGCCCCCTAGTAAATTACTTAAAATGTATTTTAAAGTAGTTAAGAGTATAATGCAAATATCAACTCAAGTCTGGATACAAGATCCCCATTCTGAGACATTTAGCCTATAACTCTAGCCAGAATTGATTGTTGGGAAAATTTTTTTATTGAAGAGTAGAGAGTGAAAAATTAGAGAGAGAACATAAAGGAAGTTCTACCAACCAGGAAAGCACTACTACTAAGATCCCATCTTTGAGAATTCCTAGATGCTCCTTAAATTATTGACTAAAGAAAAAGTGTCATAAACATTAAATCTAAATTACTTGAAAAAGTCTGTGTACCTTCATTTCCCAAGCTTGACTTTTGGGTTTGATCCTGAATATCATTCAATTCAACAAGAGAACAAACAGAGCCTGGCTTCTGAATCCATGAGCGACTTCCACATCTAGAGAAAAAAAAAAGATCAGGATCAAAGGTAACTTATCTGTTAGCGTCTTCTCATCTGCCCTCAAATTAGTTTCCCCAAAACTGACAGTAATGTTAAAATTATTAATTATATAAACAGAATTTTACTAATAGGCCTCAACATAAAAGGATATCTCCCCCAAGTTGGACTCAGTGGAAAATTCATCATGCTTGTTGCCACTGTGGCAGCAAAATCAAGAAATCCAAAAACATTCCCTCTGAAAATTAAAATCCAACAACTATAAAAGCCCTAAATGCAAAATTATTTTTCAATTTTAAGACTGATGACTTGTGTTCAAACACTGGTTTCATAACACATTAACAGACAGTGCATTTAGCCAAAAACTACTTACTCTTATATTAAATGGTAAAGATACATGTTAACGAAAAAAAGACCTACATCTATATATATTTATTGCATCAGACGTTTATTAAGTCAGTCAGTATTTAACATACCTGATTTCAGATTTCTCTTGGCCTTCGGCTTCTTCATCATCACTGTTGTCAGAAAACTGGCAGTGGAGGACTTCATCTTGTTCTTCTAAGTGACCCAGCAGCATCTGACTTCGTGTTCGAAATCCAGCAACTACTCGATCCAGAGAGTACATAGAAGGACTTGTGTAGACCTTACAAGTGATTACCCCACCCAACAAAAAAAGTGATTTTTTTTAATGTTTATTTTTAGCCTATTTCTCAAAATGTCTTAAAAGAGGTTATTAGTTACACTTAAAACAGCCAATAACTGAAAACATGCAAAAGTCAAAATAGATTTCATGATACTGTTGTGTCCAATGGACACATACATCTTTTAGAATCTACACAGCTCTTCCACCTTCTAGAAAGCTATCTTCAATTATACCTTCATGGAAAATAGTATTCAAAGAGGCAGGAGTGAAAACATCACAGCTCTTAAACACAGCACAGGTACTCTCCCCAGCAAACGTGAAACCCATACACAGTGTGATAAGAGGCAATGACCTGTTGCATACTACACTGCAGTAAATCCAAATGGATTTACTCACACTTTACATGTGGTGGTTAGGGACAGCTAACTTAATGCTCCAAGTCACATAGTTAATATGTATCATGGATAAATAGATATTCATGGGCTAGCCTGGGAACTTTCTATATTATAACATGCTTCTACTGGCAATGCACCTTAAGTTCTCAAAAAATGACCTTGGAGGGGTGCCTAGGTGACATAGTCAGTTAAGCATCTGACTCCAGATTTTGGCTCAGGTCATCATCTCAGGGTCGTGGGATCCAGCCCCACATAGGGCTCTGCGCTCAGCAGGGAGTCTGCTTGAGATTCTTTCTCTCCCTCTCCCTCTGCCCCCACCCCACGCTTGCTCCCGTTCTCTCGCTCTCTTTCTCAAATAATAAATCTTTTTAAAAAATGACCTTGGAAAACAACAACAAAAATTAGAAACTGCTATAATTTTATTCTCGTTTTAGTTACCAAATATTTCCTTTTTCACCACCTCTCTGTAACCAGATTCAGAGTTTTTTCTCAAAAAAGGTAAATAAAGGGGCGCCTGGCCGGCACAGTCGTTAAGCGTCTGCCTTCGGCTCAGGGCGTGATCCCAGCATTCTGGGATCAAGCCCCACATCAGGCTTCTCCACTAGGTGCCTGCTTCTTCCTCTCCCACTCCCCCTGCTTGTGTTCCCTCTCTAGCTGGCTGTCTCTCTCTGTCAAATAAATAAATAAAATCTTTAAAAAAAAAAAAGATAAAATATTAGAGGAAACATTGAATTTATTACTAGAAATCATTATAAGCTATTAAAATTATAACATAGAGTAGAATATGTATAACACATGGTGTAAAGATTCGAGTGATGTGGGTCTCTCACATAATCCCTCCCAGAAAAGCCTGTCTGATACTAAAGATTCCTTGATATCTGATTTTTGTGGCTCTGCTGTTGGCCACCTAATAAGACCATCTGTCACATCGGTACCATGATGGATGCAGAGTAAAGTTTTCTAGGTGGACTCCCTGTCCTGAGGTATGAGGAGATGGGGGAGGGGAATTACCTACAGAAGAACCAACTCAAGGAGTATTTCTGTAACAAGCACAATTACCCACATGTTCATTTTGCCCCACAACAAATAGGCATCAAGGTTTCTCTTTGTCAAAGGAATGGGAATTATTCCAGGAGCAAATAAAATGTTTTGTTCAGAGGCAAACTTTGTTCTCTAGAATTATAATTTGCTCTTAAAATTTCTTTCTACAAAGAAAATCAAACAATCCAGCTTAAAATGAACACCAAACAAATTCCACAACAATTAATAATATTTAGCAAATTCATTCCTTAACAGTCACCACACCCAATACAAGGGTTCTTTGCCCCTTCCGGGCTCGTAAAGCCTTCTACACCCTGGCCCCTTCCCACCTAAGTCCTGGGTCCTGCTTCCCTCGAGCTGCTTCTGTATTCAGTAGCTCCCTGCGTTAGCATTTTCAACCATACCCCAAACAGTACTGATCACTATGTAAGTACTCAAATAAGTGAGGCGTATACAACTAGAAGCCAGTATTTTATTCTAACAATTTTTTCCTAGAATTATATAGCCACAAGGCTAGAGAGAACTTTAAAGCTTACTGAGTTCAACTACTCACCCCATATTTGACTCCTGTCTATAACATAACCTTTGCTGAAACATAGGCTGCGGGGGCCCTCAGAGGCCCGGGGCCTCCCATATCATCTCCAGCAGTTTTCCCTGATTAACCTTTCTTTATAGTCCCTTAGCACTTCTTCTCCATAGTCCTACTTCTAGAGACAAAAGGTAACAATAATGACAAGCCTTCAGATATTTTATTTATTTGAGAGAGAGATAGCACAAGCAGGGAGAGGGAGAAGCAGACTCCCCTCTGAGCTTAGAGCCTGATACAGGGCTCGATCCAAGGACCCTGAGATCATGACCTGAGCCGAAGTCAGATGCTTAACTGACTTAGCCACCCAGGCACCCCAAGCCTTCAAATATTTGAAAACAGGCATCATGTCCCCTCTGAATCAGACTAAGTCTAGAATTACTTCAGATGTTCACCAAGGTCCTTTAGCAACTTGGTTCTCTGAAAATAATCGAATTTGACTTAAAGTGTTGTACCCAGGGGCGCCTGGGTGGCACAGCGGTTAAGCGTCTGCCTTCAGCTCAGGGCGTGATCCCGGCGTTATGGGATCCAGCCCCACATCAGGCTCTTCCACTGTGAGCCTGCTTCTTCCTTTCCCACTCTCCCTGCTTGTGTTCCCTCTCTTGCTGGCTGTCTCTATCTCTGTCAAATAAATAAATAAAATCTTTAAAAAATAAATAAATAAAGTGTTGTACCCAGACCTGAACTTGATGTTTCAAATCATCATAAAGATAATCTCTCACTAGTGATGCATTTGCTTTGGATTTATCAGATATGCTGCAACTTTGCTTAACTCATTCACCATAGACTGTGATTTTCACATATCAACTTTGTACAAAGGTTCAGCCAACAGTTCCACAAAGGTTCATGAGACATAATTTGTCACTTTGCTACTGTGAAGTTGGCTTGTTCTGCTGGAATGAGTTGCATAGGTAAGGAACGTGGTCCAAGCTAGGCAGACACACTCCTCTGGGTTCTGCTATGTTCACTCTTCACCTTGAGCTACTATGTATGCAAAGAATTAAACAGCAAAGCAAAACAAAAACTAATTATTTTGTGAGAAAAAATGGCCTTTGTGTGAGATAAAATCTTAGTGAAACTGTTAAAGTATAGTGTGGGGTTTTACACAGGAACTTTGTGACACAACAAAAACGTAATTCATTCAGGAAAAAACGAGATTCTACAAATATTTCCACTTTTGTGAATTTGGAGATTTCCAGAAGATTTTTAAAAATATATCCCTCAAGAATACTTTGGTTGGTTTTCTTAGCATACAATTATGTCAAGTACTGAAAGTACTTGACACCCAGGCTTAGTCGGTTAACCGTCCGCCTCTGGCTCAGGTCATGATCCTGGGGTCCTGGGATCAGCCCCCCACCCCCCGCCGCTCAGCAGGGAGACTGCTTTCCCCTCTGCCTGCTACTCCTGCTGCTTGTGCTCTCTTTCTCTCCCTCTCTTTCTCTGACAAAAAAATAAAATCTTCACAAAAAAGTGTATTAGTTAACTATTGCTTTTATTTCCATTTTATATCGTATTTCACCAAATCTAAATGCTATCAACTGTAAGACACACCATTATTTTTATTCCATCAAGAAAGAAAAAAAGCTGTCAAACCATGACATGCCATCAATTATAAACATACCCTGCCATTAAAGATGATAAAATGTGAAAAAAATGTGAGTCTTACAATCAATGAAACATGGCAGATTTTCATCAGCATTTGTGATATTATATTATACCTAAGCATTGACTTGGACCACCTCTGTAATTTTTTCTTTCCAAGAAAAATTTCCAAAGTGCCCTTAATATGTATAATACTGGCTCTTGGCTTCAAGTATATCATATTTACCATGTTAAGAAAGTAGAAACATGTTATACTTTTTTCTTTAAGTTTAAATCAAGATTCGATTTTACATTTCATCAGATGAGTTTTTGGTATCTACTGAGATGGAGGAGTTTTTTCTCTTTTTTCCTATTAATTTGACAAATAATTTGGAAACTTTTTCTTTTATTTACCTGTATACTATTTAGTTGTGAGGGGCAATTTCTTTAGGAATTCTGCATAAGTAGATATGTCCTATAATTCCATTTTGGTGTTTAACTTTTCAGATTAAGAGAGAGTTGAAAACAATGTATAACAATAGGAAAAAGTACATAATTGTATGCCCCCAGGTTAAATATTATTCAGTCAAGTATATGCATAAATATAACAAATAATTCTTTTAAAATTAAATAAGTGCTTTTCGCTCTTTCCATCCAATATGTATAAACAAGCATATAAGAAATATTTCCTAAAAAAAAAAAAGTATTTCCAATGAAGAACAGAACAACAGAAACATTTCCTCGTAAGAAATGAGGACTACTTGCACTTCAAGAAAATACTAGAGCTAATGAACTCTAAAAGAAATTAGCAGAGTTAGAAAATATTAGCTAGACTTCTGCCAAAGAGGCAAAGCTCCAGGGAGAAAATGAAACGGCATTTCAGATGTCCTCTTTGGTATAATTCGGTTAGTTTTGGTATTCATTACAAACCCTTGCCTCACTCATGGAACAAGAGAACAGTAAGCAGGACTGGAACAAGGCTGGCGTACAACGTGTCTTTCCAGGCAAGCCTGTCTTCTCACATCTGCTGCAGTAACCAGTCCAAACAAGAGAGGGGGCCTGGATTCCTGGACACATGGTAGGAACAAGTGAACCCTCACAACTGCTGATCCTATGACTTTTGCATCTTCTTCCTTTCCCCTCCTTTTAGTGGCTAGTAGGGATCTTTTGGGGTAGAAGGAAAATTTTAAAAACAAAACGAAACTAAGGATTTGCTTACTTGAAACAATAACCATGGAAGTCGTTATTCCAGTCACGTCTATTTCAAGTCTAATCAAACAGCTAGAGGTAAGAACCCTAAGGGCCTAAACTTTTTCAAGAGCCCACAGAGCTCTATCTCCTCAGAGTGTACGTGTGTGTGTATGAATGTCTAGTAAAAAAGAAAAAGAGAGACTGAAAATGTATAAATATGTATGACTTTTGTAATCAGTGGGGAAAAAACCCAAATGTTATTTTTAAAAAATAAAAGAATAGAAGAAACAGAAAATTCTTTCACATTACTAGCCAATAGTAAATAAATTAAATAATTAAATGCAGAAGATATATAATTATAAAGCTGAATTAAGAGTTATCAAATTTGAATCCTACAAAGAATTTGCCTTTGTCCCATATGTTCTATGAAAATTTACCATGTATTCAACCATGAAGAACATGTCAATGACTCTACAAAGTAAAGCTGAGATTAATAACAGTGATCTAAATGTTAAAACCCAACCACTCAGAATTGAAAACCACAGGTAAGGGGAGCATCTGTCTTACTCGCTCTGAGGCATGGAGCCCGGGACACAGTAGAGGCACCCCACGCACACGTGCTGGAGACGCAGTGTGCTAGGTAGTTTCAGAGTCACTATCTCACGTAAATACTCCACACGCCCCCCAATGTTTCCCCCAATCTGACAGATAAGGATGCCAGGGCCCACACAGGTTTAGGCATACATACAGGCCTATGCACAGAGCTGGCGTTCACACCCAAGCCTGCCAGAGGGCCCAGCCTCTGACACCTCTCCCATTGCTCATCCCTCTAACTGTAACCATCATAGGGACCTCAAACAAATCATTTCCCTTCACAAAATTAATAAATAGAAACCAAAATTCATGAATCTGCGACTTAGTCTTTTCCATTAGTGATTTCCATTCCAGTAGAGATTCTTTTTCTTTCTTTCTTTTTTTAAGATTTTATTTATTTATTTGTCAGAGAGAGAGAGTGCACGAGCAGGGGGAGCAGCAGGCAGAGGGAGAGGGAGAAGCAGGCTCCCCACTAGGCAAGGAGCCCAATGCAGGATTCAATCCCAGGACCCTGGGATCATGACCTGAGCCGAAGGCTGACGCTTAACTGGCTGAGCCACCCAGGTGTCTTGAGATTCTTTGTTTTTCAAGAAAAATCTTTGTACATGTATTTAGCACCCACACACATATTTACAAACAACATTAAAATGAAACTTCCTACTGATCCTCATAGTCTTGATTATGTCAGCGTGGCAAGACCAAATAATAGATAAATATCATTTTATAATAAAACAGGCCAAATAAACCAAAATAAATACCCTCCAATCTCCTCTCAACCTGGTGTGGTTAAAGAAAGAAAAATATTCATGAAACTATCAGGTGTCTGAAAATATGATGGCAAAGGACAGCCTTTTCTCCTCGGTGAATACAGACAATATCTTCAACTATTCCTTCTAAATATAACTATACATTCCCCTATTCATTAATTTATTATTTAAAAGAAGCATGATGAAAAAAGAAAGAATATGCGTAAAAGTCCATGAAATCAAACAGAAAAAGACCTGCTGACACTATACAAATACACTGTGATATTATACATAATATTTTTTAAATCTCAAAATCAGAAAGAAATCAATGTTTAGGCATTACCTTCCTGGAACCTGGTCTGGCTGGAATATAAATGTAATGCCCCAGACGAGTATCAAATGGTACAGTACACGGCCTCTTTGTGGCTCTCCTGGCATCTGGCCCGTCTCCACAAGGTTCCGTGGCTGAAGAGGTCATTGACAGGTTAAGTTTTGTTAGTTCTTCGCTCAGTTGATCCACAAGAAGTTGTTGTTCTATTATTTTCTCATTCTTTGTAGAAGAGAGATGAACATTTTTAAAATAGAGAACTTCAGTATGTGTGTGATGATTAAAAATAAATTGTACCTTGCCCCAAAGCCCAACTACCTTAATAGTACGTTAAAACCTCATTTCTCTACAGATTAGTTTTCTGCTGTTCACTAGCATCAAGGATCGTTCTGAATGGTAAGGAAGCAAGGACAGAGCCTGAAGAGTTAAATACTCAAAGGCAATGCCCCGTACACTGTGATTGGTTGGTTTGCCAACCTGAAGCACTCTGATTCGTTGATCTTTATAAACAGTTGGCCTTTCTGAGGGAAATCCAAGCAGTAACAAAAGAGAAGAGAGCTGAAAAGCGGAGAAAGAATTGCAAATGGCAGAGGTGGACACAAAGTAGACTAGTCACAGGTACAGGGCCGTGAAAGGCTCTCCTCAGTGCAAAAGAAACCGAAGCACAAAGAGATAAAAGATAGGTAACTGATAGTCCTGGGAGAAAAAAGAACTTGGAAATCAAAAGCTGAACAGATTGTGTATCAGGAGGGAGTGTGTGTGTGTGTGTGTGTGTGTGTGTGTGTGTGTGTATTAGCTTTCCATGTATCCTCTAAAAAAATTTTTTCAAGTATATCCAATCCAGAAAATTCTAACATCAATCTTTGTTTTATCAGCACGAAATTATATAAACAAGAAACTGTCATTCATCTTAATACTTCACACGTACTACAATGTTTGAATAGAAGAAAAAAAAAACCCTAAAGTTTCACCATGCTAATGCTAAGCTATAAAAAGACAAGCTTATTAAAAATTCATGTATTCAAACAATGAATCATGGAACACTACATCAAAAACTAATGATGTACTGCATGGTGACTAACATAATAAAAAACCATGTATTCAGATAATTAAAATATATGCCAAAGGCATATACTGGAGTCTTTATATTGTCTCGGAAAGGGTAAAAATGCCAATAATATTAGACTTTATTAAATCAAGAGTGCATGGTATACTCTCCAGGATAGTCACCCAAAACAAAGAGAGTAAAAGTACAATACCTACGCCAATGAAGTAAAAAATAGAAAAATTAAAAATACACAATTAATCTAAAAGAAGAGAGAAAAAAGAACATAGAGCAGGTAGGATAAGTAAAAGGACAATGGTGGGATTATAACCAAAATATAAGAGTAATTATGTTAAATTCCTAAGTGAACTAAGTAATCCAATTAAAAGATTATACTCTGTCAGATAGGATTATAAAATTATCTAACTTGCTTACTAAGAAACACAACTAAAACAGACACACAAAGATTAAAAATAAGACAAAGAAAGAGACACCCTGTAATATTAACCAAAAGAAAGCTGGTAGGGCTACGGGAATACCCAAGTCGATTTTAAGGCAAAAACCATTTGAAGAGGTAAAAAATATTAAAAAGGTGAATTCACCAGAACGATGTAACAACATGCATTTCTATATACTTAATAACACAGCTTCAATATGTATAATGCAAAAATTGTCAGTACTTTATGGAGAATAAGGAAGACAAATGCAAAACCATCGCAGGAGTCTGTAACGTCCCCCTAAATTACTGATACAACAAAAAGACCCCAATAATAAGTAAAAATATAGATGTGAAGGGGCGCCTGGGTGGCTCAGTCAGTTAAGGGTCCAACTCTTGATTATAGCTCAGGTCATGATCTCAGGGTGGAGAGATCCAGCCCCTCATTAGGCTCTGCACTCGGCCCCTCCCCCACTCATGCCTGTGCGCACGTGCTGGCTCTCTCTCTCGCTCGCTAATAAATAAATAAGATCTTAAAAAAAAAAAGAAAAAGAAAATGTCCATCACCAAAAAAGTCCATCAACAGAATAGAAAAATAAATTGTAATATATTCATAAAATGAAATCCTATATAGCTGTAAACTGTAACAAGCTAACATTGTGGAGGAATCAGAACAAAAAAAAATTCAATAAAAATATTCAATAAAAGCAACTAGATACTAGAGAAATATATACTGAATGATTAAATTTATAAAAATTCCAAAATGTGAACTGTAGTGTTCAGGGATACATAGTAAAACCACAAAGCAAAGCAGGGAAAGCATTACTATGAAGTAAGGAAAGTGACTCTCTCTGAGCAGGATGAACTAAGGACTTCTGAGGGGCTGACAGTTTACTGTTTCTTTTTTTTTTTTTAAGATTTATTTTTTTAAGTTTTTATTTAAATTCCAGTTAGTTAACATACAGGGTAATATTAGTTTCAGGTGTACAATACAGTAATTCAACACTTCCATACAACACCCAGTGCTCCGCATGACAGGAGCATCACCTGTTTCCCTCAACCCCCACCTACTTCCCCTCTAGTAACCATCAGTTTGTTCTCTGTAGTTAACAGTCTGTTTCTTCGTTTGCCTCTCTCGCTCTTTTCTCCCCTATGCTCATTTGTTTTGTTTGCTAAATTCCACCTATGAATGAAATCATAGGGTATTTATTTTAGACAGCAAGCGTGCACGCCAGCAGGGGGACGGGCAGAGGGAGAGAGAGACTCTCCAGCAAACTCCCCACTGAGCACGGAGCCCTACTAGATTCCACAAGCCCAAGATCATAACCCCAGCCAAAATCCAGAGCCAGACGTTCAATAGACCAAGCCACCCAGGTGCCTGGAAAGTCTACTATTTCTTGCGCTGGTGTTGGTTACCCAGCTGTTCTCTTTGTGATACTCACTGAATAGTACCTTTTGTTTTGTATATGTTTTATGTTTTAAAATTATTCTAGAATTGGAAGAGTTAAAAAAAGAAAACAAAAATGAAATGTCGAAAACAAAAATGAAATGTCAAAAACAAAATCGAAATTGAAATCTGCTGGACTGGGTTATTCCTCGGAATAGTAGCTGCCCCCTGATAGGAAGCTAAAGGCCTCAAATGAAATTAGCTGTTTGCGGGTGCGGGGGTGGAGGCAGCTGTTCACAGCCAGGGAGTATGATATTTAGGGACGTACCACGTTCGATGCAGGCATATTCAGGTTAATAATAGGGAGGCTAAGATAGAAAAGTTGAAAGATCTAACCAAAGTTCAAGAGTGAATCATTGAGAGAAGAAAGGATAATCTAATCAATTTTAAAGTATATGTTTACCTTCCAACTCTTTTTTTTTTTTTTAAGATTTTTTATTTATTTATTTGACAGAGATAGAGACAGCCAGCAAGAGAGGGAAGATAAGCAGGGGGAGTGGGAGAGGAAGAAGCAGGCTCATAGTGGAGGAGCCTGATGTGGGGCTCGATCCCATAACGCCGGGATCACGCCCTAAGCCGAAGGCAGACGCTTAACCACTGTGCCACCCAGGCACCCCTTACCTTCCAACTCTTAACAACATCACATTGCCTGTTACCTTGGCAAACAACAGGATGGAAAAACACGGAGAAAAGGTAACCATAATCTCATGTGCAAATTAAGTTTCTGGGTATCACCTTCTTATTTGTGAAGGGTAAGTCAGGGTAACAATAAAAACGTTTTCCCTTTATGCCAATTTAGGGGAAAACCTGTAATAACACTTTGAGTTGCCTGAAACTTCAACTGAAGCCTAGTTTTGTAAACACTCCCATTTATCACTTAAAACGCTGTTTAGCTAAGTACTATTTCAACTAAACCTACAGCACTAGATCCGTTAAGAAACTCTACCTGCAATCTATTCACTTTCTGTGCTTCTTTCAAAGACACAACATGGCCTTGGTTTTCCTGGACCATCATCTGCACTTGATTCTTCAGCTCCTTCACCTCCAGTTCTCTCTGATTAAATACGACTTCGTCAGCAGCCAGCGCACACTGGGCAGAGGGAAAGAAAGCACAGGAGATTCACCATGGAAAATACTCAAGAGAGCCCAGAAAAGACCACAGAAACTGGGATTTACTGATGGTTTGACGACGTCTCTTGAAGTTCTTCTTACCCCATTCACTTTCAACTTTTTTCTGTTCTCTTTATGAGAAAGACAGAAACAGTGTTGAGGACCTATTGTGGCTATAACCTAAGAATTACCATAAAGATAGAAAATTATTCCCGGTTTTATTTCCTGAATTTTAAAACAAAAAAGTGGCTCAGTTTCTAGAGCACACTCTATAAAATTTTTACAAGTTTGCTAGAATTGCCACGAGATTTTTCATGTGGGTTTTTAAAAATCAAAGAGGTCACACTTTCCAAACTGACCTATAGCGTTAAAAATGCATTTGGGGGGCGCCTGGGTGGCACAGCGGTTAAGCATCTGCCTTCGGCTCAGGACGTGATCCCGGCGTTATGGGATCGAGCCCCACATCAGGCTCCTCTGCTATGAGCCTGCTTCTTCCTCTCCCACTCCCCCTGCTTGTGTTCCCTCTCTCGCTGGCTGTCTCTATCGCATTTGGATTTTTAAATAAGGAATATCTGCTAATTTTATGCACTCTCGCTATGAAGAGATATTTTGAAAATGTCTAAAAATATGGTTAAGCAAAGAGTTTTCTTAATTTCCAGTAAATTATAACTGTTTTCAAATAAACTTGGGATATGCATATAATACTTTAAAACAATTTTTAAATTAAATAAACAGAAAGAAATTTAACATTTGTCAAGATTCTATTCTATGCCAAATAGAGACTTGACGTTCTAGCTCACTGAATAGATAGGGTTCCTTTTTCATGAAGAAACTAAGAGATGAAAACCTCTCCCCAAGATAACACAGTGGATAAACCAAACTCCTGACCTTCTACCCCATGGTCTATCTGGATCCAAAGCTCATGGGCCTTCTACTAAACTACATGAAAAGAAAAGAACAAGGAGCTGATTTGCAAAATCCAGTGTTCACTTTACATAAGATTTAATTCACAGAAACAGGGTATGTATGTGATTTCTCAGGCAACGGCATCGGGGTAGATGGGCCCCTCCACTGAGAACGCACTGACTGAGGCCCACCTTGATTTTATCATAGCCTCACAGCAGCACTTAGGGCAAGGCCCTTCTTTTCTCTGCTTGGGATCCTCAAATGACCAAATAAGGACAGGACACATGACCCATGGTCCTTATGATTCTATATGTTTATATGACCCATGTCACTTCTTTCATAAATAAGATAGAACTATAATTCTCGTTGGCTAATATCCTCTCTTACGGTAAACTTAATTGTGCATTTGAACTTAAAATGTAATTGTCTCGGGACGCCTGGCTGGCACAGTTGGTTGAACGTCTGACTCTTGGTTTCCGCTCAGGTCATGATCTCAGGGTCCTGCGATCAAGCCCCAGGTCAGGCTCTGTGCTCAGCAGGGAGTCTGCTGGAGATTCTCTCACTCCCTCTCCCTGTGCCCCTCCCCCTGCTCTATCTCTCTCCCTCTGTCTCTCTCTATAATAAAATTTGTAAAAAATGTAGTTTGTCTCCCAGTACTGCGTATTCAACTATTTTTACATATGCTTTATAAACTACAGCTGTATCATTTATTATTTATTTAAAAGTGTTTAACTGTTGAGTAAATTCATGTTCACATACTGTTCTTTTATTTTTTTAAGATTTTATTTATTTATTGGACAGAGAGAGGCACAGCAAGAGAGGAAACACCAGCAGGGGGAGCAGGAGAGGGAGAAGCAGGCTTCCCGCTGAGCATGGAGCCTGATGCGGGGCTCAATCCCAGGACCCTGGGATCATGACCTGAGCCAAAGACAGACGCTTAACTACTGAGCCACCCAGGCACCCCACATACTGTTCTTGTATTCAAAATATGGAATAAAAAGGCAACAGTCCTTTAAGGGGTATTTATTAGGGGACGGAGTGTTCCAATAATTGACGAATAGCTAAAACCAAGGATTCCAACACTACCTGACAGCACCTCAAAAAGGAGAAGATGGTAACTTGGAAGTGACACTTACTTCCCTAGCAACAATCTGGCAGTAATTCTGCCTGTGAGATGGCCCACAATCTCATCTTGGCTAGGAATTTTTTTTTAAGTACTTACATGCTTTTGTAAACAGGCTCAAAAAAAGCAGGGCTGAGCTAAGAGAATGTCCACGCCTCCCCCTGCATAGAGTTTATCAAGCAGTCTTCACAGTAACCCCTGGCAAGTGGCCCTACGTACAACTACTAAGTCCAATCACTTAGCTGCCACTGCTACGTAACGTTGGCCCAGGCAGGTGAAAAATAAATGAGGAGATAATAATGACCTGACATTCACGGAGCCTTACTCCCGGCCAGGCATCCTTCTCATCGTTTAATGGGAACTAGTGCTTTAATAATCTTCACAAAAACCCTACAAGGTGCTTGTTACTATTGTTTCTATTTTACAGATGGGGAAGCACAGAGAGGCGAAGTATTTGCCCAAGGGCACAGAGCGAGTAAGCAGAGGAGTCAGGATTCAAATCTTGGGGGTTTGGTACAAAGGTTCTTAACTAGTATGTTATTCTGTCTCTCACAGAAAAGAAGAACAGAAAAGGAAGTTTAGAAAACAACTTTTTAAAGAGACATATGGGGTGAGGAATCATTTCTCTATTTACTACTTAGTGGTATCCAAGATTACGAGTCCTGCAAGATTGTAGATTAAAAAGACAGAATCCATCTTTTTAAATTGGGAAATACTGAACGTTCTATCTCTCACTTTGAGATTAATAACACACACTAGCACTTTCAAAATCTAACTAGCATTCTTGAAAACCATCTGCTCATAATGCCCTTTCTCACCAAGCCTGTTAATATCTTTGGGAAGTCTTAATCCGGAAGACATCATCTAGAGCAAGCTCAATTCAGAGCTTTCCACAGATGGAGAGAAAAAGTTACTATCCACCCCAACTTCAACCAGGGGGTTTTATGGGTTTCCACTTCCAGCCACCTCAGACGCAGGAAGGAGAAGCACTTTCTACTGCCAACTCCTACAGTGTGCCAAAGTCCAAGCTTCCCATCAACCATACTTCCCATCAACCATACTTCCCATCAACCGTACTTCCCATCAACCATACTTCCCATCAACCGTACTTCCCTTACACCAAGGAAGAAGGGCCAGGCCTGCTCAATCTATGAAGAAGGTAGGGCAGAGTTACTACTTAAAAAAAAAAAAAAAAAACCCATGATTTTAGAAGTATTACTTTAAATGCTTATATTTAAATATCAGAAGCTCTGAGATAGAACAGCAGTCCTTATAGCGTGTTCAGTAAAGACCCTCTCGGCGTGTCCCTTAGGTCCTTTTGGGGCATCCAAGAGATCAAAACTATTTTCCTAATAATGCTAAGCCAATATTTGTCCTGTTTACCATGGTGACATTTGCACTGATGGTACATAAGGGCGGGTAAAACTGCTGGCTCCTCGCGTGAATACAGAAGTGTCACCAGCCTGTGCTAGGAGTCACCGTATTCCTCACTGCCACGCACTCACAACACAAACAAATGCCAGTTTCACTGCAGACTATCTTGATGAAGCAATAAAAATTATTTTATTCAATCTCAACCTATGAGTACTTTTTAGTATTCCGTGTGACAAAATGGGAGGCATTCCAAAGCTAGCTCTGCTGTGTAAGGAAGGGTGACGGTTATCTATGGGAAAAAAATTTTGTGCAACTGAGTTGCAAGCTGAACTAGCCACATTTTTCACGGGGAACTATTTTTATTCTAAAATATGACAGCTCGGGGCGCCTGGGTGGCGCGTCGTTAAGCGTCTGTCTTCGGCTCAGGGCGTGATCCCAGTGCTCTGGGATCGAGCCCCACATCAGGCTCCTCCGCTAGGAGCCTGCTTCTTCCTCTCCCACTCCCCCTGCTTGTGTTCCCTCTCTCGCTGGCTATCTCTCTCTGTCAAATAAATAAATAAATAAAATCTTTAAAAAAATAAAATAAAATAAAATATGACAGCTCAACTATGGTTACTCACACCTGGGTATGTGACAAACATGTTCTCAAAATTGAAAACCATCATTTCAAGGAAAACACCAATATTTGCTGCAAGTGATAAAATTCAAGTTTCATGCAAAAGTTAGAATTTCGGAAACCATTTCTGCTGTTGAGTTTGACAGCTTCCAATACTTAAAGACCTTGCTGGTAAGATCGGTGGGTAATATTAGTGAAGTATAATTATTTGATACTATCTAATGAAATGTGTCAATGTTTGGAAGACCCGCATAATTTAGTACACAAATATTTTCCAAATGACCAATAAGTGACAATTCAGAATCATGTGGATGAAAGATCCATTCAAAGTAAAAGATAAAGATCAGTGAATTTTAAGGTATAAATATTAATGTAAAAAAGCCGGTTTCAGATTCCACATGGCAAGTAACCTTTAGGAAATCTCTACTGGTTGAGTTTTGGTGTAATAGTAAAGAATAATATTCATAATTATCTGAAAAAGCCATTAAAAGATTCCTCCCAGCTACAAATCTATATGAAGCTGGATTTTCTTCATGTACGTCAACTAAAACATATTGTAACAAATTGAATGCAGAAGCAGATATGAAAATCCATCTGTCTTCTATTAAGCCAAACATGTAAAATACGAAAGAATTCCACTCTTATTAAACTTCTTTTGTTTCGGAAAATAGTTATCTTTCATGAAAAAAGAGTTCTTTATTTAACATGTAATCAGGTTATTATTGTTAGTTTTGAGTAAGTCAATCATTTAAATTTTTGCGTTTTAATTCTAATGTGGTAAATGTCAATAGATACAATCCCCATAAACAAGAGCTCTTCAGGGGACCTCAATTTTTAAAAAATTGTGAACAAAAAATTCAAGAACTGCTGTAATGGAGGTTTCTTTCTAATACATATAAAAAGGTACTGAGGAAAGATTTCTAACTAGAAAGCTATGGTTTTAACTATACGTTTTCCTATTTCCAAAAACTGGCAGAATATCCATTTGCCCACCAGACTGCAAACTCCATGTAAGGAGAACTGGATATATCTTGTTTTCCACGATTTCCTCAGTGACACAAAAGCTTCACATACTGTTTCTGAATGCAAAGTGCGAAACGTAATTCTAAACTCAGCGTACATATATATATATGTATTATGAATACATGCACCTACATTCCTTAAATACTGTCAAATAAGAAGATTTGTTTGTTCAAAAAATCAACATTCCAGACTCAAGGGATGAAGTATTTTTTTCCTTCAAGAACCACTGACCCAGAGAGGGATAAAGACTCACTAACGTACAACTTCATTTTGTTTCTGAAACCGTGTTCCTCTTCATCCTCTAAACTAATGAGCAGGTCCGCAAGATTCTGCTTCATAAATATAGTAAGTTAAGATATTAAAAGAGAAAGAAGGAGTTGAGAAGGGTGTAGATTAAGAGGACAAAACAATAGGAAAAGGGAAGAAGAAACTGAGCAAAGGTAAAGGAGATGTTACACATAATCCTTTTGAAAAACTTCTGAAATTCCGAAATGCCCCTTGCCCAAGTAAAAGGGGTCCTTAAACAAGTCACTAACAAAAGGTGTCCATGTCCACGTACCTGGCATTTCTTAAGCTCTCGCTTCAGCTGGAGAACCGTGACATGCTGAGGCCCTGCTTCCAGGTGGCCAAGGCCATGGCTCCCTCGGAAGGAGGTGAAAACCGCCTTCCTGACCTCCTGAGTCATGTTCAACCACTCCTGCAGTTTGTGTTGCTGCTTTTGGTTCAGTCTGACAGCATCCTTTAGGTCCACCAGGAAGGTAAAGGCTTCCTCGATGCAATTCTGGTAACTCAGACATTCTCCTTGGAGCTGAGCAACTTGCTCCTCGAGAGAATGGATCCTGTTTTTATCAGGAGTCTCCTCTTGATGGATCTGGCTGGTTTGGCTGATGCTGGCCTGTTGGCTTTGCAAAGCTTCTCGGAGCAACTTGATCTCAAACTCCATTTCGTCCATTCGGTCCAACTCGGGGCTGAAGTTTAAGGTGGGTTTGTTCCTAATGTTGCGGGCTCTGTTGGCATATTTGAGGGAATTTAAGGACTCATCGAAATCTGAGGAGGATGGGCTGACACAAGTGATCATGACAGTCTTGGCACTGCCTCCCAGGGAATCTTTCAGGAGCCGGGTAATCTTCGCATCCCTGTATGGAATATGTGAACTCTTCCTGCGGGGGTCCCCGAGAGCGCTGATGACGTTGCCTAAAGCCAACAGCCCACTGTTGATCTGAATGGATTCTTTGAACCTTTCACCAGTATTCCCTGTTTTGGTTACCCTTTCGGAGCCAGCCAAGTCCACAAAGTGGAACTTTGAGACAATCTGCCGACGGGAGTACCACAATCCGTCTTCAGCTGCCTCTGTGTTTCTCTCCACTTGACAAATGCTGATGGTAAAAATGGCATGTGACCTACTGGAGTGCTCGTTCATTTGGGTGGTACCCGTATGCCTGGCTGCGTTCCCCATCTCCAGGAGACTCATCACCTCATCTGCGCTCTCCACCTGGCATTCTTTGGCCCCAACAATCACTTAAAACAGCAACAGCAAGTTTTTAAACCAAATCTTAATCAAAACCCAGTATAGTTACATTAACCACACAACAGTTAATATTTGCTAAACTGCCCAGGCTAAGAAAAGCTCTTAAAACTATATTAACCAGTAGCATTTCAAACTATAGTGACATCGGCAATATCATTAAGGAATTTTAGATAATCTCCCAAAGTTACTATTTTAATTGACAGCACTCATTTTGATATTTACATTCTACAAGATGTAATATATATGTATTTTAAACAACCTAGTTTCTTAGGAGTCACACTCAATTCTTTAAGATGACTGACAAAAGAAAAATTCTTTTTAAAAAAATTTTTTATTTTTTTTAAGAAAAACTCTTTATTCCAGGATTTTTACTTGTAGAATCTAATAGACTTATTTAAAAAAAAAAATAGGTTAATTAAATATATAACTCAAAAGAATCAGTAGTAGATTAATTAAAAGAAATGTGTCTTTTGAGTTTTGTTACTATTTAAACCATCCTTAGGTTTAAGGTTTTTGGCATCGTGTGGTCATAACCAATGATAAATGACAATTTCAATATACATAAAATTGGTTATTCGTTTTAAAAACAGGTATGCCCTACATAATAGCAGAGTACAAGGTAAACAAATGTGATTGCAATTCAAAAGAGGCAAAAAAGTTTCTATTTCAAGAATAGCAGAATAAGAACCAAAAATAAACCAAAGCTGACTGCCCACATTATTTGTTTATATTCAAACATATTTCAAAAAGAAGTAGGTGGATTTGGGATTTGAATCAGAGCAGTAACGCTCCTGATTCTGTGCTTGGTTATAGGTCGTGCTTCCTCTTTATTCAGATCGTGTTATGTCATTGTCCTCTTGAAAAATATTCATTTTGCTTTCATTATTTCCAACATGACACCTTTTTTAACAACCGAATACATTTAAAGTTCTAAAACACCTATACTACAAACAGGGAACGCTAAAATATCAGCAATGATAAAATAGGACAATGTAGCTGTAAATCAAAGGATAACTTCCATAAAATTTTTCTGTTAGGCTGCAGCTTAGCACTATCTATGGTCCTCAACCCAGCTGCGAATCACCTGGAAGGTTTATAAAAGAGGAAAGTACCAAGGCCCAGGCCCCATTCCAGACAATTTCATCAGAATTTCTGAAAAGTGGGGCCCAGAAATCAGTATTTCTTAAAAAGCTTCCATGGTGATACTAATGGTGCAGCATCCAGGTTGAAGACCAACCATTGCTTCACACTGAGGAGCTAAATAAATATGTCAAACAAATAAATAACATTTTGGTCATGAGTGGGACATTATATAAGACATATGGCAATTTGTCTTAAGACAATTTGTTACATCTTTCCAAAACTTTTGCAGAATTGATATTAGCCTTTAAGTTTATCAGGAGTGATAGTGTATACTTCTGCATTATTTGACTATTTTACAATAAACGTGTTATTTTTGTATCTTCTTAACAAAAGATAAAAATATCCAATTACATTTTATACGATACAGAAGCTCAAAACATTGGCCTGAATTCTGTCCAGAAAAGGTAAACTACACTGAATTATCTACTAAGACCATAAACTATCATGTCTGCTTTCTTTCTAAAAAAACAAAACAAAAACCAATTTCTCCAAACATCCAGAATGCCAGGGCTGCCAAGACAGGGCCAATAAGGCGACAAACTTCCCTGCCCCCTGCAGGCAGTCTGAATGCTCTTACTTTCCTAACTGCTAGGAAATTTCCTCAAGGAGTCAGTCACTCCTCAGGCAGGATCCTTTATCCCCAAGAAAGGTTCTACCTAAATACCTTTCCGAAGAGAGAAACATATCCAAGTCAGTGTTATTAATAATAGTGAAAATCTAGAAACACCTTAAATGTCCAACAATGGAACATTAATTTTAAAAAGTATAATACATTCAGGAGACAAAATTACCACATGACCACGAAGAGTCATAAGTTTGAAAAATATTTAATGGTGTGAAAAAATAAGATGCAATGTTATACGAAAGGTTGTAAGTATATTAAAAAAAATTTTATATGTGCACAGAAAAAGAAATCTGGAAGGAAACACACCAAAAACAGAAGTTGCTCTTTCTGGGTTCTGGGATCAATGATGATCTCCAACTTTCTTCCTTAAACTTTCCTATGTTTTCAAAGTGTTCTATGCTGAGCATGTTACCCTTTAAGTCAGAAAAGCAGAAAGTGTTATTCTTTAAAATACTTGTATTTTGACCCATTCTAGCCTTCTCCCACTTCCAAACAAATGGATATTTAATGAAATTAACAGGCTGTTAGCACAGAAAATCAGACCTTGAGAAGCACAACAAAGGACAGGTAAGTGTCAATATGGAGAAGCAAACACATAAACTCCAAATTAAAAAAAAAAAAAAAAGGAGGCAGTAGATGTGCTGGGACAAAATCAAAGAGAAAGAAAGGAGAATTCTGGATCAACTTGGACAAACACCAAAGGAAGAAGCCATCCCTGCTCTGGGGAAAACTCTGGGAGAAAAAAAGCACGAAAACTAATTTAGCCTATTTCAAAGTCTCGCTGGAGATCAACGCAGAGCAGCGGCAATAAGTACCTTGAGTTACAACTTACTAACTTTATCTTACCAACCTGTCTCAACTATGTTTCGCCTGGATGATTTAATGGATATTGGTAATCAAAAAGCTATTCAATTTTAAAGTAAAAACAAATGCATTTTGCTTCAATGTCTATGTTAAAGACTCTTTGGAATATATCCAGAAACTGAATTAAATCACATCTATTTGCCAATGAAAGCTACCAATTAAGTAGGCTACTTTACCTGTGTTTCCTTTTTCATCTTCTCGGATGTGAAGATCCTTCATAGATGTTTCCAGTTCTAGAAGATCTCTTAGGTCTTCTTTATATACTTCTATATAAGACACTTTAATATTAAAGTCAATGTTAGGATTTTCACAGATGTTTTGAAATATTTCTTGGATAGCTCGAGGAATGATACCCTTTTGTCCTTCCACAATGGAAGCTAAAAATTTAGAGAAAGAAAGCACATGTGAAAATTTAAATACAAGAAAAGCTAAAACCCAAAATTTATAATATATTTTCTTATATACCTATATTACAAATTTTTTTAAAGCCAAAAATGCAAAATTCATGTGTAAAGATTTCCACAATTTTTTAAATAGTCTTACTAGTTTAAATAAGTGAAAGAATAAATTGAGACTTAAGATTAAGTAAGTCAAGCCAATTTAGAAACCTACCCACCATTTGTAGCATTGTTCCACGGAAAATACACTCCAAGCTACAAAAAGTTGGCTTGCAAATGAACCTTAAGAACAGCTTCCAGGTTGAAAATTACCAATGTGTAGATCTTGGGCAGCATCCTGAAAATCTGAACCTCTATTAACTTGGACTGCCTTTCACCTAAATTAAGATGCAAGACTGCCATCATGTGGCAAGTAAGGAAGCTATAGGTTTTTCTAATCCAAAAGAAAAAGTGAAGATTGAAGATCGCTTTTTTTTTTTTTAAGATTTATTTTACTTATTTTAGAGAGAGTGTGTGTGCGAGTGGGGAGAGGGGCACAGGGAGAAGGAGAGGGGAAGCCGACTCCCTGCTGAGTCTGGAGCCAACACAGGCCTCCATCCCAGGACCCTGAGATCATGACCTGAGCAGAAATCAAGAGCTGGTCACTTAACCCACTGAGCCACCCAGGTGCCCCTGAAGATCTTTTTTTGAGAGTTTCCAGGAACTAGTCAACAGCATTATGTATAAATTACAGTGCAATAAATGCATTATGGATTAGCCAGAATATAAAGCTGATTTGAAATAGCTCATTCAATTCCCACTTCAACATATTACAAAGCACAATAATTGAAAAAACTTTTCAAAATGCTGAATTTCAAAAAATATTTATAATAAAGCTTCTATGTATTTTAGTAACCTAAATATCACATTTCTCAATGTTATACTTACATTCCTGAGATAGACTGTTTCAGAGAAAGAACTTGTAAAGTTTTATAACTCAACAGCCATTATTTAGCTATTTTTTGTTATTTAAAGAACACACAAGAATTTCTAGAGAGTGCTATGCCTGGTACAAGTCAGTAAATCCAAGGTTCTCAGAAGTAGGAAAATGAATATTAGAAAATAAGCACCTTTTGAAAAATAAGAGATTATTATTCTGCCACAGTACCTTACATGGTACCCTAGACACTACAAATGCTCAATAAATTATGTATTGGAGAAAAAAAACCACCATTATTTAAAAATCAAACAGCAGATGATTGACCTAGAATTGGTGTCCTTAATAGCCTGGGAGATTTAAAAAAAAAAAATGCTAACCAATGTCACTAATATACCAAGAAACGTAACTTCAAACAACAAAGTACAATTTTTCACCTATTAGATGACAAAAATATATGTATTTTGGATTTATAATATCCAGTAAGTGACAAGGATATGAGCAAATGGCTTTCATTTATTGGTGGTAGGAACTGAAACCAGTACAGCCTTTTTGGAGGGTGATTTGTCAGTATCTATTTAAGTTTTAAATGTGCATTCTCTTTGACTCAATAAATCCACTTCTAGGAATCTATTTTATACAAATACTAACACAATGGTGCAAAGTTAAATATGCAAAGATACACACTGTAACTTTTTTATGATAGTAAAAATCAGAAACAACCTAAATGTCCACTTATACTGGAATGGAGGAACTATGGTCCATTCAAACTGTGGAATATTATGTAGTCCAAAAAGTGAGTGAAATTCTATGACCCATAATGGGAAGTAATGAAATATTTTATATTGTCAAATGCAAAAAGAAAGTTATAGAATCACAGGTATAATAACTCATTAAACAAAACAACAAGAAAAAAAACTACATGTGTATTTCTAAAATGCCTAGAAAAATGTCTAGAGACAGAGACCCAAATAAACTAAATTACTAATGGAAGGGGGGAAATAAAAACCAACACCACAGATGTAACAGAATATTATGAAAACCTATATGACAAAAAATTGGACAACTTAGAAGAAATGGATAAATTCCTAGAAACATATAACCTACCAAAATCAAAGCAGGAAGAAATAGAAAATTTGAACAGACCAATCACTAGCAATGAAATTGAATCAGTAACCCAAAATCTCACAAAAAAACAAAAATCCAGGACCAGATGGCTTCAGAGGAGAATTCTACCAAACATTTAAAGAAGAGTTAATACCCATTCTTCTAGGGCACCGGGGGGGGGGGGCTCAGTCAGTTAAGCATTCAGCTCTTGATTTCGGCTCTGGTCATGATCTTGGAGTCCTGGGATCAAGCCCCACATCGGGCTCCCCACTCAGCAGAGTCTGCCTGTCTCCCTCTCCCCTTGCCTGTCCCCCTGCTCTCGCTCTCTCTCTAAAATAAATAAATAAATCTTCAAAACAAAAGTTAACACTCATTCTTCTCAAACCATTCCAAACAAAAAATACAAGAGGAAGGAAAACTTCCAAATTCATGCTTTGAAGCCAGTATCACCCTGATACCAAAACCAGATAAAGATGCCACAAAAAAAGAGAACTACAGGCCAGTATCTCTCATGAATATAGATGCAAAAATCCTCAACAAAATATTAGTAAACTGAATCCAACGATAGAATTTAAAAAATCATACCATGGGATTTATTCCCACAATGCAAGGGTAATTTAATATTCACAAAGCAATCAATGTGATACATCACATCAATAACAGAAAGAATAAAACCATATGATCATTTCAATAAATGCAGAAAAATCATTTGACAAAGTATAACATCCATTCATGATAAAAACCCTCTGCAAAGTAGGTCCAGAGTAGGTCTCAACATAATAAAGGCCATCTATGAAAAGCCCACAGCCAACATCATAATCAATGGTGAAAAACTGAGAGCTATTCCCCTAAGGTCAGGATTAAGACAAGGATGTCCATTCTCACCACTTTTTTCAACATAACACTGGAAGTCCTAGCCTCAGCAATTAGGCAAAATAAAGAAATAAAAGGCATCCAAACTGGTAAGGAAAAAGTAAAACTCTCACTATTTTCAGATGACATGATGCTTTATGTGGCAAACCCAAAAGACTCCACCCCAAATTTGCTAGAACTCATACAGAGATTCAATAAAGTGGCAAGATATAAAATCAATGCACAGAAATCAGTTGCATTTCTATACACCAACAATGAGACAGAAGAAAGAGAAATTAAGAAGTCGATCCCATTTACAGTTGCACCCAAAACCATAAGGTACATAGGAATAAACCTAACCAAAGAGGCAAAGGATCTGTACTCAGAAAACTATAGAACACTCATGAAAGAAATTGAGGAAGACACAAATGGAAAAACATTCCAAGCTCATGGATTGGAAGAACAAATATTGTTAAAATGTCTATGCTATCTAGAGCAATCTACACATTCAGTGTAATTCCATACCTCAATTTTTTTTCACAGAACTGGAATAATACTCCCAAAATTTGTATGGAACCAGAAAAGACCCCAAATAGCCAAAGGAATGTTGAAAAAGAAAACCAAAGCTGGTGGCATCACAATACCAGACTTTAAGCTCTATTACAAAGCTGTCATCATCAAGACAGTATGGTACTGGCACAAAAGCAAACACATAGATCAATGGAACAGAATAGAGAACCCAGACATGCACCCTCAACTCTATGGTCAACTAATCTTCAACAAAGCAGGAAAGAATATCTGATGGAAAAAAGACAGTCTCTTCAACAAATGGTGCCGGGAAAATTGGACAGCCACATGGAGAAGAATGAAACCGGACCATTTCCTTACACCATACACAAATATAGACTCAAAATGGATGAAAGACCTCAATGTTAGACAGGAATCCATCAAAATCCTAGAGGAGAACACAGGCAGCAACCTCTGTGACTCTGGCTGCAGCAATTTCTTGCTAGACACGTCTCCAAAGGCAAGGGGAAAAAAAGGCAAAAATGAACTATTGGGACTTCATCAAGATAAAAAGTTTTTGAATAAAAAAAAGAGTTTTTGCACAGCAAAGGAAACAGTCAAAACCAAAAAACAACTGACAGAATTGGGGAAGATATTTGTAAATGACATATGAGATAAAGGGCTAGTATCCAAAATCTATAAAGAACTTACCAAACTCAACATCCAAAGAACAAATAATCCAATCAAGAAAGGGGCAGAAGACATAAACAGACATTTCTCCAAAAAAGATATTCAGGTGGCCAACAGACCCATGAAAAGATGCTCAACATCCCTCGGCATCTGGGAAATACAAATCAAAACCACAATGACATAGCACCTCACACCAGTCAGAATGGCTAAAGTTAACGAGTCAGGAAACAACAGATGTCGGCGAGGATGCGGAGAAAGGGGAACCGCCCTGCACTGTTGGTTCCCAGAGTGGTGCAGCCACTCTGGAAAACAGTATGGAGGTTCCTCAAAAAGGTGAAAATAGAGCTACCCTACAACCCAGCAATTGCACTACTGGGTATTTACCCCAAAGATACAAATGTAGTGATCCAAAGGAGCACCTGCACCCCAGTGTTTATAGCAGCAATGTCCACAATAGCCAAACCATGGAAAGAGCCCAGATGTCCATCGACAGAGGAATGGATAAAGAAGATGTGGTATATATATACAATGGACTTATTACACAGCCATCAAAAAAATGAAATCTTGCCTCTTGCAATGACGTGGATGGAACTAGAAGGTATTATGCTAAGTGAAATAAGTCAATCAGAGAAAGACAATTATCATATGATCTCACTCATATGTGGAATTTAAGAAACAAGCAGAAGGTCATAGGGGACGAGAGGGAAAAATGAAACAAGGTGAAACCACAGAGGGAGACAAACCATAAGAGACTTTTAATTATGGGAAACAAACTGAGGGTTGCTGGAGGGGAGGAGGGTGGAGGGATGGGGTAACCGGGTGATGGACATTGGGGAGGGTATGTGTTGTAATGATCACTGGGTATTATATAAGACTGATGAATCACAGACCTGTACCCCTGAAACAAATAATACGTTACATGTTAATTAATTGAATTTAAATTTTAAAAAAACTGCAACAATAAAAACAGTATGGTACTGGCACAAAAACAGACACACAGATCAATAGAACAGAACAGAAAACCCAGATTTAAACCCATAATTATATGGTCAATTAATCCTCGACAAAGGAAGAACATACAATGGGAAAAAGACAATCTCTTCAACAAATGGTGCTGGGAAAACTGGACAGCTACATGCAAAAGAATGAAACCGAACACCCTCTTTTACCATAAACAAAAATAAATTCAAAATGGATTAAAGACCTAAATGTAAGACTTGAAATCATAAAAATCCTTGAACAGAGGACAGGCAGTAAGGTCTCTGACATCAGCCGTAGCAACATTTTTCTAGATACGTCTCCTGCAGATATGTCTCCTGCAACATTTTTCTAGATACGTCTCCTAAAAGCCAAAGTAAATTACTGGGACTACATCAAAATAGAAAGCTTCTGCACAGTGGAGGAAATAGTCAACAAAACTAAAAGGAAGCCTACTGAATGGGAGAAGATATTTGCAAATAACACCAATAAAGGGTTAGTATCCAAAATTTATAAAGAACTGATACAACTCAACACCCCAAAACAAATAATCCGATTTAAAAATGGGCAGGGGCGCCTGGATGGCTCAGTCATTGATAGTCTGCCTTCAGCTCAGGTCGTGGTCCTGAGGTCCTGGGATTGGGCCCCGCATCGGGCTCCCTGCTCAGCAGGAAGCCTGCTTCTCCCTCTTCTACTCCCTGTTTGTGTTTCCTCTCTAGCCGTCTTTCTGTCAAATAAATAAAATCTTAAAAACAAAACAAAACAAAACTCTTAAAAAAAAATGGGCAGAAGACATGAATAGACATTTCTCCAAAGAAGACATCCAGGTGGCCAACAGACCCATGAAAAGATGCTCAACATCTCTCATCAGGGAAATACAAATCAAAACTACAATGAAATGCCACCTGACACCAGTCAGAATGGCTAAATTCAACAACACAGGAAACAACAGGTGTTGGCAAAGATATAGAGAAAAAGGAACCTTCTTGCACTATTGGTGGGAATGCAAACTCGTGCGGGCACTATGGAAAGGAGTATGGAGGTTCCTCAAAACTTAAAAACAGAACTACCCTATGATCCAGTAATTGCACTACTGGGTATTTACCCAAACTATGAGAGCAGCCCAAGTGTCTATCAATAGACGAATGGATAAAGAAGATGTAGTGTACACACACACACACACACACACACACATGACATGGAATTACTTGCCATTAAAAAAGAATGAAATCTTACCATTTGCAAGCACATGGATAGAGCTAAAGAGTATAATGCTGAGCAAAATAAGTCAGTCATAGAAAGACAGATACCATATGATTTCACTCATATGTAGAATTTAAGGAACAAACAAGCAAAGAGAAAAAAGAGAGACAAACGAAGAAACAGGCTCTTAACTACAGAAAATGGTTACTGGAGGGGAGACTGAGGGGGTGATGGGGAAATAGGGGATGGGGATTAAAGAGTACACTTATCATGATGAAAAAAATGATTTTTTTAAAAAAAGAATAAAAAAAGCTAGGGGAAAAAATCAAAAACTGCTTCTAATGGTGTTACCAAGTATAAAGTATTTTAGAGCAGTTAAAATATTTTAGAATAATAAATAAACTTAATAACTTTTTCCCTTAAGGTATTAAAATTGTATGCATGGCCTCTTAATAAAAGCAATATACTATAATTAAGTCACCAAGCTCTAAACATTTTATAACTCTTATTAGAATAAAGAACATACTGAGTCTTAAAGATCATAAAACATCTGCCAATAAAAAAAGGCTACAATCCTAAAAAAAAAAACAAAACACAACTTACAGTGGAAAGATGAAATTTTTTATTTTGAGAGCTAAAATAATCTAGTATCTTTAATGTCCTAAATCCTGTATAACAGGGATTCTAAAAATGGTGGTGGTGGGGTGGGGGTTATCAGGCACTTATGGCCCCTCCATTTAATCTTTGCAGTCAGGGCTTCCTCAAGCCACACAGCCAGCCTCCAATTCTCCCCCGCAATCCTTACATGTAATGAAAAATGTTTCTGAAGATCACAGATTCTATACTTGAAAAGTATGAAAGTAGAAAATATATCGAGTCATTACGCATATACAAAATACTAGCAATAATTTTAGACAGGAATACATATATATATACAATACTCAAAAGTTTGCTTTTAGTAGAAAAATACCAATACAGTAAACAATCTCAGCAGAAGACCTGGCTTTCAATCCCAGCTGTCGCTAGCCCTTTAACTGAACAAATCCTTCACTGAGCGCTCCGTGGCTGCAACTCCGAACTTAGAAATAAAAAGAAATAATTTTCAAGTTTCCTTCCAAGTATACAGGAAATTCTAGTGATTCCACCTTTCCAAATTAGAACTACAAGCAGGAGAAATTATATCCTAAAATATTAGTATTTAAAATAGAAATCCAGGGGTGCCTGGGTGGCTCAGTCGGTTAAGCCTTTTGGCTCAGGTCATGATCCTGGAGTCCTGGGACTGAGCACCGCATCGGGCTCTCTGCTCTGCCTCTCATCCAGCTCGTGCTCTCTTGCTTGCTCTCTCTCAAATAAATAAATAAAATCTTAAAAAAAAATAAAATAGAAATCCATATTTACGTGTGAGGTGACGGATATGTTAACTAGATTGGAGGAATCCTTTGACAACATATACATTTATCAAATCATCGTATGTACACTTTAAATATTCGTACAATTTTGTCAATTGTACCTCAATAAAACTGAAAAAATAAAATAAAAAATTGACTTAAAAATGGGAAAAATAGGGGCGCCTGGGTGGCTCAGCGGTTAAGCGTCTGCCTTCAGCTCAGGGCGTGATCCCGGCGTTCTGGGATCGAGCCCCACATCAGGCTCCTCCGCTATGAGCCTGCTTCTTCCTCTCCCACTCCCCCTGCTTGTGTTCCCTCTCTCGCTAGCTGTCTCTATCTTCATCGAATAAATAAAAAAAATCTTAAAAAAAAATGGGAAAAATAGACACCTTCCTTACACCACGTAATAAATTCTTACTGCCCTGAAGTTCTGGTTGCAGAACTCTCATTTCTTTCTACTTTAAGTTCTGTTCAAAAACAACAAAGTGTTGCCAGAGACAGGAAGTGGGGGAAATGGGTGACGATAGTCAAAACATAAAAACTTCTAGTTATGGGGTGCCTGGGTGCCTGGGTGGCACAGCGGTTAAGTGTCTGCCTTTGGCTCAGGGCGTGATCCCGGCGTTGTGGGATCGAGCCCCACATCAGGCTCCTCTGCTATGAGCCTGCTTCTTCCTCTCCCACTCCCCCTGCTTGTGTTCCCTCTCTCGCTGGCTGCTTCTTCCTCTCCCACTCCCCCTGCTTGTGTTCCCTCTCTCGCTGGCTGTCTCTATCTCTGTCTCTATCTCTATCTCTATCTCTGTCTCGAATAAATAAATAAAATCTTTAAAAAAAAAACAAAAAACTTCTAGTTATAAGAAAAGTTAAGTTCTGAGGATGTAATGTACAGCATGGAGACTATAGTTAACAATACTATATTGTGTATTCGAAAGTTGCTAAAATATTAGATCTTAAAAGTTCTTGGGCACCTGGGTGGCCCAGTAGGTTAAGCGTCTGCCTTAGGCTCAGGTCATGACCCTGGAGTCCCAGAACTGAGTCCCACATCAGGCTCCCTGCTCAGCGGGGAGTCGGCACCTCCCTCTGCCCTTCACCCTGTTTGTGCTCTCTCTAGCTCTCTCTCTCTCAAATAAATAAATAAATAATCTTTGTTTTTTTTTTAAAGTTCTTATGGGGCGCCTGGGTGGCTCATTCGTTAAGCGTCTGCCTTCGGCTCAGGGCGTGATCCCGGCGTTCTGGGATCGAGCCCCGCATCAGGCTCCTCTGCCAGGAGCCTGCTTCTTCCTCTCCCACTCCCCCTGCGTGTGTTCCCTCTCTCGCTGGCTATCTCTCTCTCTCTCTCAAATAAATAAATAAATAAAATCTTTAAAAAAAAAGTTCTTATCACAAGAAAAAATTTATAACTGCGATGTGATTGATGTTAACTAAACTTACTGTGCTAATAATTTTGCAATATATACATATATCAAATCATTATATTGTACACCTTGGACTAATACAAAGTTATATGTCAATTATATCTCAATAAGACTGGGAAAAAATGGCAAAGGGCTGAACACTAAACACTGTCTTAAACTTGTTTCCTTAATCAAATATAATCACAAATTGAACTGTTGAATGAAACTTCAACATTTAAAAATAAATCTTTCAAAGATGAAGATCTTATGAACATATCTGATTATCCTATAGATTATTTCATTCAGTGAATATGCTGAGCACCTACTATGTGTCAGGTAGTCATATTTTAGCTTCACTCTAGTGTCTCAAATAAAAGTCGAATATAAGAATCTTACCAACATGGCCTCCTCCAATGGTGTAGGTCTTCCCAGATCCAGTTTGTCCATAGGCAAAAACGGTTGCATTATAGCCCTCAATGAGTGACAACACTAGTGGCTTTATACATGTATTATAAACTTCATCTTGAGTGGAATTTTTGCCAAAAACAAAATCAAAAGTAAAGACTCTATCTCTCCCAATGATAATTTGTTGGGTGTTTGGAATAACTCTCACACAAGCTTGATGATTATGAAGAACTTCCTTGCACAGCAGAGGTCGGATTCTTACAGCAACTTTTACTGGTATTTCTTCCATAGCAGCTTAGATTTTACTAAATAACTTTCAACTTAATATTCAGTATTTAGTGTGAGAAACATCCATTTTATGAAAGATCTGGACTCCTGTGTATCGAAATAAAAACAAAATTTAATTATGGACTTCTCTATCCTAATAAACTAACCATCTTCTAAAACAAAGTAGTTAAAGCAGGTTTTGTTCCAATAGAAGATAGTTACAACAGGTAAATCTGTCTTATAAAAATATACCTATAATTTACGGATGAAATGATACGAAATGTCTGGATTTGCTGCGAAACACTCTAAGGGGTAAGTGCCATGAGTTGGTAAATGATAAAGCTAAGAGATAAGTGCATGGGATTCCATCATGCCATTCTTTCTGTAGCAGTAATATGTTTCCCAGTTCATTAATCTAAATATTGAATAACTGGGGAGTCACAAAATTAAGGCAAGGAAATAACTGAGTAATTGTACACATGTGTTGAAAGCAAACTCTTTATAAGATTTTATAGCTACATCTCTTTGCCATAAATATTAGAAACAAATCCAAGAAAATAGTTTTAAGGATTTCTTTAATATAACTTTAAATCAATTTTTTTCAAAAATAATCAAAACTGGGGCGCCTGGGTGGCACAGCGGTTAAGCGTCTGCCTTCAGCTCAGGGCGTGATCCCAGCGTTATGGGTTCGAGCCCCACATCAGGCTCCTCCACTGTGAGCCTGCTTCTTCCTCTCCCACTCCCCCTGCGTGTTCCCTCTCTCGCTGGCTGTCTCTATCTCTGTCGAATAAATAAATAAAATCTTTAAAAAAAAAAAAATAATAATAATAATAATCAAAACTAACTGAAAAACTGCTTTTCCACTCTTACGTTGTACTTGTTTCTGAAAATCGTTCGTAGAATACATTAAAAATTAAATTGGTAGCTATACTTACAATGAACCTGAAAAATAAAGAAAACAATTCCACTTATAGTAGCATCAAAACGGATAAAATACTTAGAAATAAATTAAAGACACGCAAAACCTATACTCTGAAGACTATAAAATATTGTTAAAGAAAGTAAAGAATATCTAAATACATGGAAAAACATCTCATGTTCGTGGGTTGAAAGATTTAACATTGTTAGGATGACAATATCCCCCCCAAATTTGTCCACAGATTCAATGCAACTCCTATCAAAATCCCAGCTGACTTCTTTGCAGAAATTGACAAGCTGATCCTAAAATTCTTTTTTAATTTTATTTATTGTTTGATCCTAAAATTCTTATGGAAATTCAAGGGACACAGAATAGCTAAAATAATATTGAAAAAGAACAAAGTCAGAGGACACACCTTCCCAGTTCTAAAACCAAGCAACAGGAATCAATACAATGAGGTAATGGTATAAGACAAACTTAAAGATCAATGGAAAAGAACTGAGAATCTAGAATTTATAAATCCTCATGTATTGTTTAAAGGTTTTATTTATTTATTTGTTGGAGAGAGAGAGAAAGGAGAGAGCTCACAAGCGGGGGAGTGGCAGGCAGAGGGAGAAGCAGGCTCCCCACCCAGCAAGGAGTCTGATGCCTCACCATGACCTGAGCAGAAGGCAGAAGCTTAACCACCTGAGCCACCCAGGTGTCCCAATAAATCCTCATATTTATGGGCAAATGATTCTTGACAAGAGCACCAAGACAACTCAATGGGGGAAAGAACAGAGTGTTCAACAAATAGTTGAAACAACTGGATATCCACATGCATAAGAATGAAATTAGACTCCTACTTCACATCACATACAAATGGTAATTCAAAGTCATTCACAGACCTAAGTGGAAGAGCTAAAACTCATAAAACTCTTAAAACACAGGAGTAACTCTCGATAACCTTGGGTTTGGCAATGGTTTGGCAGGTATAACACCAAAAGCAAAAGCACTAAGCTTTATAAGAAACAACAGATAAAATGGATTTAATCAAATTTAAAAGTTTTGTTCCTCAAAGATACGAAACATGGCTAATGAGCACAGGCGAAGATGCTCAACATCATTAGCCAGCAGGGAAATGCAATCGAACCCACAATGAGGTATCACTGCGCGCCTGTCAGAATGGCTAGACTCAAAAAGACAAGAAGTAACAAGTGTTAGCAAGGATGTGGAGAAAAAGGAACCCTCCAGCACGATCGGTGGGAATGTGAACTAGTGAGCCACTCGGAAAACAGTATGGAGCTTCCTCAAACATTAAAAACAGAACTACCCTATGATCCACTAATCACACTACACTGTATTTACTAATGAATACAAAAGCACTAATTCAAAAAGATATATGTACCACTCTGTTTATTAGCATTATTTACAGTAGCCAAGATATGGAAGCAACCCAAGTATCCATCAATAAATGAATGGATAAAGAAGATGTGGTCTGATCGGAATCCGGGGATGTACTGTATGGTGACTAACATAATAAAAAATCATTAAAAAAAAAAAAAGAAGATGTGGTGTGTGTGTGTGTGTGTATGTGTGTGTGTGCAACGGAATATTACTCAGCCATAAAAGTGAATGAAATCTTGCCATTTGCAACATGGATGGACCTAGAAGGTATTACGCTAAATGAAATAAGTCAGACAGAGAAAGACAAATACCATATGATTTTTTCCTTTCTTTTTAATGTTTGTTTGTTTATTTACTTATTTTAAGTAATCTCTACACCCAATGTGGGGCTTGAGTTTCACGTGTGAGACTAAGAATTGCACACTCAATGGACTGAGCCAGCCAGGTGCTCCCCATGTAATTTCCCTTATACGTGGGAACAAAACAAAACAAACAAACAAACTAATAAAAAGCAGAATCAGACCCATAAATACAGAGAATAAACTGATGGTGGCCAGAGGGTAGCAGGTTGGGGAGATGGGCAAAATGGGTAAAGGGGAGTAGGAGATACAGTCTTCCAGTTATGAAATAAATGAGTTAGAGGGATAAAAGTACAGCATAGGGTCAATGGTATTGCAATAGCATTATACGGTGATAGATGAGAGCTGCACTTGGGGTGAGCATAGCATACATATAGACTTGTCTATACACCTGAAACTAACATAACAGGGTGTGTCAAGTACACTTCAATTTTTAAAAAGATGGATATTAATATATTAAAACATTTTTTTAAAAGACAGATCAGGGGCGCCTGTGTGGCTCAGTTATTAAGCATCTGCCTTCGGCTCAGGGCGTGATCCCAGGGTCCTGGGACCGAGCCCGCACTGGCCTCCCTGCTCAGTGGGGAGCCTGCTTCTCCCTCTCCCTCTGGTCCTCCCTCTTGCTCGTGCTCTCTCTCTCCCGCTCTCTCTCTCTCCAATAAGTAATTTCTTAAAAAAAAACAACAAAAACAAGTGTCAGTGAAAACATACAGAATACGGAACCTTCACATACTCCAGATGGAAATGTAAAATGATGCAGCCAACTTTAGAAAAGAGTCTGGCAGTTCCTCAGAAAGTTAAAACACAGTTATCATTTGACCCAGCAACTCCACTCTTTGGGTATATACCCAAGAGAAGTAAAAACATAAGTTTTCATAAAAACTTTTACATGAATGTTTGGCTAAAAAGAGGGATGCCTAGGTGGCTCAGTTGGTTAAGCGTCTGCCTTCAGCTCAGGTCATGATCCTAGGGTCCTGGGATCGAGTCCTGAGTTGGGCTCCCTGCTCAGCAGGGAGTCTGCTTGTCCCTCTGCCTCTACCGCTCACCCTGCTTGTGCTCTATCTCTCTCTCTCTCTCTCTGACAAATAATAAAATCTTAAAAAAAAAAAAGCTAAAAAGAAAATGTAACAAGTAGTCTTGGTGATGTTTAAGAGTAGATAATGAAAAATAATCAGTTAGGGGTGTGGCTGGACTCTTTAGAGAAGGGGAATCTTCCACAGTATCATTAAGTAACCTAGTAGACTATTAATAGACTAAAATAACATCTTCAGCCCTACTTGCTATAGAAATGTTAATAAGGACATATTTAATATTCACTAGCCTTTAAAAAACTCTGCAGCAGTACTGTGCATTATAATTTTGTGAGCGGATAGTCTGAAAAGGATCACAATAACAAATACATCACTCTACTAAAAGCCCACTGAGAGTAAAAAAATATCAGCTCCTGGGCAGCAAAATCCCAAAACAGAGTCAACATGCTATATTTAATGGCCACCATAAACAAATGCACCTAACCTTGGCAGTTTTAATCATTCTAGTTAAAATCAGTTGTGAAAAAAAACTGCTATGTATATCTTTTCTTGGATCCTAAAGGACTCCATAATCACTTGGTACTGGAAAGTTTTCCAAATAAACTACAAGGATGCTGTATGAGTTGGTTCTTCCAAATGTCTCTAAACATCTTCCAAATGTCTCTAAACACCTACATTTGAAGTTTTTATTATACAGATTATTTTTTTATTTACACCATCACAATAAAACAAAAGTCATGGTCTATGTTAAGCCAAACCTAACTACTTCCAACAAAACTGCTAATAAAAGGTGCAGTGTAATTGGGATATTTTCACTTTCTAGGTTTTTATAATGGGAAAGCTTTGCTACAAGGGCAAAAGAAATTCTATCTATTCTATTCTAATAAATAAGAGTCCCTAAACCTATGGCTTGCAAAAGATTAATATTCAAGAATTTAAGATTAAAAAATCCATAGCACTTATGCTTTAGATTCTGATCAACTGCAGTCATCAGAAGCATATGTATTATGTCACCAATAAACGTAAAGAAAGGTGAGATCTGACTGGCTGGTAATATTTAAGCATGCTCAATGGAGTTTTGAAATCAGAGAAAGGCAAGAGAATCTTTGATCACTGATGCCAAGTCACTGATCAAAAAGAAATGTCTCCAAACACTGTTGCCATCCAGTGCCCGTGGTTTTTCAGAAGTAGTGGTCGTCTAAAAATTGTGGTTTGCTAATATTTCCGTAAGAAACTTCCCAGCAAATGGACACTGAATCGCAAAATATCTCAGAAAAGGTCCCAAATGCATAACTAGATAGAGAATAGAGGAAGTAAAATGGGAAAACAAAAATTTGGAAACTTGGAGGGCGCGAAGTGTTATTTAAAAGGTGTTTCAAAGAAAGAACTTGGGCACCGTTCTTTCTCAATGAAACCTGCCTCTGAGGGAGGAGGCTTTCCGACTTCTACAGCGCTTGGGTTGCACCAAAGTTTCAACATCCGCACGGAAAAAGGAGGCCTGTGACAAAACGAAACCCCCATGAGGGTGGGCCCTCCCCTCCCATCCCCTTCAGCTCCCGCAGCTGGAAGCACCAGCGCCAGAAACACAGGATCCGACTTAGTGGGGTTCCGTCCGGCGTTCCCGCGCGTCCCTAATCCCCGGGCCCTTCTACCTCAAGGGGGACCCCACTTCCCCTGGCCGTTCGGCGGGGTTCCCAGCACCGACCCCAGCCCCCTCTGGCGCCCTCCTCTGCTTTGCAGGCGCCCCAACCGCCCCCCACCCCACGAGCCCGNGGGCAACCGGCGAAGCCAGTCCCGGACGCGCCCCCTCCTGGCCGGGCGCTCCGCCGCGCCCCAGACCCCGCCCCCGACGGTCCCCGTCCCCGGCAAGCCCCGCCCCCAGAAGCCCCGCCCCACGGGGCGGGGGGGAGGCCGGCTCCGGGCCGGCTCTGGGCGTGGCTACAAAGCCAATTCACCCGGACTCTCAGAGAGCGGAACCAAAGGAACTTCTCACAGGTTTGCCAAGTGAATGTGAGAAAGACTCCCGTTGTTTCCCGGAACTGCCAGTTCCGTTTATTTTTATTGAAGTAAAGTTCGTATAACATACATCAAACCGTTTTAAGATATACATTAATATTCACAATCTTGTGCAACGTCACCTCTGGTTCCGAAACACTGTCATCACCCAAAGGAAATCCCCGTGTCAGGGCAGTCACTCGCGTTCCCGCAGTCCCTGGCGACCACCGGTCTGCTTTCTCTGTCTGTATCCATTGACCTATTTGGGGCATTTTGGATTCACGTAGTCATACAATTTGTGGACTTCTGTGTCTGGCTTCTTTTGCTAAACAATGCTTTCCTAGTCCACCCATGTTGCAGCATGTATCAGTGATTTTATTCCTTTTGATGCTGAATAATATCCCATTGTGTGGGCATACCACATTTTATTTAACAATTCATCATTTGATGGACATGTGGGTTGTTTCCACTTTTTGGCTAATATAAATAATGCTGTTAGGAAGTTTCATGTAGGCGCATTTGTTAAACATCTGTTTTCAGTTCTTTTGGTATAGACCTAGGAATGGGATTGCCAAGTCATATGGAAATTCTGTGTTTAACTTTTCCAATTTAGTTTTAAATGCCTCGATGCCTGCCATTTGTAGTAGCACAATCCAAGCATTTTCTCCCAAGAGACNCCTGCCATTTGTAGTAGCACAATCCAAGCATTTTCTCCCAAGAGACTTTTTTTTTAAGTAATTTTCAAAAAGCATCTCTTCTCTTATGAAACTTAGGAATGAAGGTGGAGGGGGGGGGAAGCTGCTTAGCTATTAAATTGAATTACAGGCATCACCTGCTTTTCAAAAGTTCTCACNCTTTTTTTTTAAGTAATTTTCAAAAAGCATCTCTTCTCTTATGAAACTTAGGAATGAAGGTGGAGGGGGGGGAAGCTGCTTAGCTATTAAATTGAATTACAGGCATCACCTGCTTTTCAAAAGTTCTCATATGCCTCTTGGCTGAAAGACCTACATTATTACCTCTTCTTGCTAACTGGAAGAAATCCGAAGAGGATTTTCGCTTTTATGATAAAAGGTGAAAGCCAAAATAAGGTTCAGCATTTGTTTTGCAACCAACCCTTACAGAGGCAGTGGGCACCCTGGGAAAGGAGAGTGGCCTCACCGACCGCCTTCAGGGGAACTACACTCTGCCCTGGGCATCAAGCCCCCATATTTTTGAATGTGTCTGTGAGCATCCGTATTTTATTTTGATTTACTTTATGCATTTATTAGAAAGATGTATCCTAAGGTATCAGAAAAGAATTACAACAGGTCATTTTTGGGGTTTGGGAATGGTCAAAATTTTTTGCATAAAAATTAATGAGAATTGCTTCTTCACTTTATACCATTTTGACTTACAAAAGTTTTTGCAGGACCATGCTATTTTCAGAAATAGGGTCCCAAACAGACCAGGTTCGGCCACTGGCTCCTGACAAAATCTAAAGGCAGAGAGACAAGTGGTGGCGAAACAGGAAAGGAATTTATTTCAGTGAGGCCAACACCGGAAAGACAGCAGACTAGCATCTCAAAGACTGTCTCCAAAGTGCTGAAAATTCTTCCAAGTTTACATAAGGAATATGTGCAGCAGAAGTGGGAGGGTATGTGCAGGTGGGCAGCGAAAGTCAAAGCAACCATTGTCTTGGGGTCAATCACATGGGCTCTTGCTGGCTCAGGGCAGTCATCACTGTTTGAGGGGGTAGTTTTTGTTCCCATCAGGAGATGCTTTGCCCACAGGATCCTTTGCCTGAGTTAGAAGAGATAAGCTGGAAAGAAGAACTTCGTTAGAAACTTCGAGGTCAGTGGGGCATCTGGGTGGCGCAGTGGGTTTGGCTCAGGTCCTGATCTCAGGGTTGTGAGATCAAGTCACGCATGGGGCTCCATGTTGGGAGCTGGGCTCCGTGCCTCAAGCCTAGAGTCTGCTTAAGACTCTCTCCCTCTGCCCCTCCCCTCGCCTCTCTCTAAAATAAATAAATACATCTTTTTTAAAAAAGAAGAAAGTTTGAGGTCAAAATGGAGGTAGTTGAAAGCTGCTTTCAAAGCCATGAGATATTACCTTTAGTAGCTGGAATGAGAAACCCCTGTACAGAGACACAATTTTGCTGAGGAGACACTTTGGAGCTTACAACCAGATTTGAGTTTGTTGGTACCCAGGCCTCAGAAAAGAGCATAATATTGCTCATATGAGACCAGGAGAAGAATTATTTGACTGCTGTTGAAAAGAAATGACTAAGATGGAGGGAGGGGAAGGTGTTGGGAAGAGGTTGAATCAGAGAGGAGGGAGAAGACAGCTGGTAAGGGAATTCCAGGGAGAACGGAAATGGCTAACAGGGACCCTCACGCTGCATGCTGAGAGCTGTGCAACGTGAACCCTTCCTCTCTCTCCAGCAAAGTCTTCAGTGAAGTCTGTGTTGCTAACTGAGGCATTTGTGACAGAGGGTTGTTTGTAGGAACTTAAAGATATGCCAGTCCGGAAGTCCAGCCTAGTGCTGGACAAAACCAGAGATTGACCCTGTAGACCTGGGAGGCATCCTTTGCATGCCAAGGACATTTTACTTCACTAATAAACCAAGCAATGCAAATTAAAATAATAAGCCATTCTCACCAGTAAAGTTGGCAGCAACTTTTCATAATGTAACCCACAAGCATTTAGCAAGAGTCACTTTTATACATAATCTCACCTCTTGTCATCTTCCTAAATAGATACATGGACAAAGAATCACATGCTTGGGGTGCCTGGGTGGTTCAGTTGGTTAAGCATCTGACTTTGGCTCAGGTCATAATCCCCCGGTCCTGGAATTGAGCCCTGCATAGGTTTCCTTGCTCAAGAGGGAGTCTGCTTCCCCCATCCCTCTGCCCCTCCCCTCTCCCAATCTTTCTGTCTCTCTCAAATAAAATCTTAAAAAAAAAGAATCATGTGCAAGAATGTTTATTATACTATTTGTAATAGCAAAAACTTGGAAATTACATAAATGTTCAATGAAAGGGATTGATAAATTAATGGTACATTTATAAAATATTATCTACTCATTGAAACTCATATTTACAAAAAGTATAGGAAAATGCTTACAAATAAGGATACAAAATAGTATCAAGTTTTTTCATCTGAAGAATTGGGATAAAACTCATTCCTACTTCATAAGGTTGTAGGGTATGAAAATAGGAATAATTACTCAAAAATTGTTAGGTAGCTAGAATGACAATAATTTTTTCAATTTCATTCAGGGGAGAAATTCACATAAAAACACAAGATAGGGGCGCCTGGGTGGCACAGCGGTTAAGCGTCTGCCTTCGGCTCAGGGCGTGATCCCGGCGTTCCGGGATCGAGCCCCACGTCAGGCTCCTCTGCTGAGAGCCTGCTTCTTCCTCTCCCACTCCCCCTGCTTGTGTTCCCTCTCTCACTGACTGTCTATCTCTGTCAAATAAATCAATAAAATCTTTAAAAAAAAAAAAAAAACAAGATAGTAAAAATATTCAACAAAATTCACCAAAATGGTAACCATCACCAACACTGGGTTAAAGGTCATTTTTATAGTTGAATCAATTAGTCTTGGTTCCAAGGAACAGAAACCAACTCTGGGTTACTTAAAAAAAAAAAAAAAAAAAGACTTTGTTGAAAAGTTTATCATTAGTGTGCTTGATGTTACAAGTAATAGAAATGCCAAATCAGATTATCTTGAGTGAGAAAATATATTTCATATAAATTCATACAGTTCATATAAGTTGAAATGAAATGTGAAAAAAATTCTTAGAATCAATGAAATAGGACAAATTCCCACATATCCATGGGCTTATTTGAGGGGTTCTTTATTCTCTTGCGTCTCCAGCATCAGCAGAGACCATGTTTTATTGATTTATGTTTATGTCCACATTGTTGAGCAAAGTCAGAATTTTATAGAGAGTAAATATTAAGCTCATTGCATAAATTCAGTAAGTATTTACAGAGATTAAAAAATTAAAAACAAGTAATTTGTTCCATGTTACATGGCAGGTAGGTGGCAGAGGCAAGACTGCAGCCTATGTGTGTCAGACAACAAAGTCAACACTGCCTCTGCTTTCTACGTAATGCATCGCTCTCCATCGCTCACTCTCTACCAGCTTATTTGCTCAAATCAGGATCCAAACGTGGTCCACATGTAGCATTTGGTTGATATGGCCTTTGATTCTCTCCTAATCAGTAACAGTGACCCTCTGCCTTTCTCAAAACTGTGGTAAAATACACATTACATGAAATTTTCTATCTTAACCATTTTTAAGGGTACAGTTCAGTAGTGTTGAGTACATTCACATTGTTGTGCAACCAATCCCCAGAACTCTCTTTATTTTGCAAAACTGAAACTCTACACCCATTAAACAACAACTCAAGGTTCTCAGGATTCATTCATGTTGTAGCATGTGTCAGAATGTCCTTCCTTTTTTTTTTTTTTTTAAGATTTTATTTATTTATGTGACAGAGAGAGAGCCAGAGAGAGAGGGAACACAAGCAGGGGGAGTGGGATAGGAAGAAGCAGGCTCCCAGCGGAGGAGCCCGATGTGGGACTCAATCCCGGAACACCGGGATCACGCTCTGAGCCAAAGGCAGACGCTTAACGACTGCGCTACCCAGGCGCCCCAGAGTGTCCTTCCTTTTTAAGGCTGAGTAATATTCCCGTGTATGGATAGACCACATTTTGCTTGTCCACTCATCTCTCATTGGACACTTAGGTTGTTTCCAGCTGTTGGCTATTGTGAGTAATGCTGCTATGAACAAGGGTGTGTACATATCTCTTCAAGATCATGCTTTCAATTTTTTTGGATATATACCCAAAAGCGTCATTGCTGGATCATTTAGAAATCCTATTTTTAATTTTTTGTGGAACTGCCATACTGTTTCCAGAGTGGCTGTGCCAATTTACATTCCCACCAGCAGTGCTCAAGGGTTCCCATTTCTCCACATCCTTGCCAAATCCCGCCTTTTAAAAAAACAAACAAAAAACAATTTACTGAAGAAACAGTGACCATTTGTCCTTTAGAACATCTCACGTTCTTAGATTTGGCAATCGTATCTTTTTGTTGTCATTTCATTTTACCTTGTTCCTGGATTTCCTACATTTCCTGACAACTAGTAGTTAGATCTAGATTCCTGATTAGATTCAGGTTCAGTTTTTCTGGCAAGAATAATTCATACACAGGACTGTGTACTTCCTATTGCAACACGCCAGGAGGCATATGGTGTCTGCATATCTGCATATCCCACTTTTAGCGTTAAAATTATGAGTGAGTTCAGATGCCTTCAGCCTAATCCATCCATTTAAAAAGTTCCCCATTAACATTTTGCCTAATGGTTTCAACAGACATTGATGATCATTTTCGGGACCTATTATTTTATTAGGTTTTCCAAAATGGCAATGTTCTACTTTTAATATTCTTTTCACATTTATTAGCTGGAATTGTTTTATAAAGAAGAGCTTTCCTTCTATCAGGTCATCCTGGAAATAGTACAGCATTTAGGAATGACAGGATAGGTGCATGATTTTTTTTCCCTTTCTTTCATTGATTTTGAGAATAATGAACTGGTTCCTACCAACCTCTAAAGTCAACCAATAGGGTTTCTTCTTTTGGAGTGGGGGCAGGGTGATTATGAACGCATAGGTTTTTATATTTTTTACTTGCCGTCCAAAGACCATTTTCACCTCAAAGTATTTCTCTACTTCTTATTAAACACCTTTGGGAGCTATGATTTCTTTTCATTTTAACTCAGGCTTCATCAACGTTATTGAGCCTTAATAATTGAATTCCATTCCTGCAACCAAAGAATACTCATTAATTCATCTGCCAACCAATCCTTAGTCTATCCCAAGAATGTTAAAATCGAAACAGTGAAGGAAGGGAGTTATTAGCTTTTTCCCACCTCCAGACAGGAAATTGGGTTAGTTCTTTCCTTAGACCAATTCAGAATGCAGCCCTACCCTTTCGCTAGCTCTTCCTCAGCAGTTCCCAACTTGAAATGATCCCCATCTACCAAAGGTGTAGAAGACAAGGTTTTGGGCTGCCTACCATTCCTCTTCCTTTCTATCAGCAGACCTCCTCTCTGTTTCTTCGAGAACTGCCCCCGCCCCACCTGGTAGGCCAATCACTTCGACTTTGCCCCAGGCCACAGGGACCAGGGACTCAAACCAGGCAAGTCAGCCAAGCCCTGGATTTTTGCCTGTGCTACTGGCAAAGATTTGCACTTTGTGGCCCGGGAATCACTAGCTATTAGAGTGACGTCTTCCAACAGAGCAAAAAGAAATACACGATGTGGTCTTTGTGCATTTTAATCCCTGGACCATATAACTCGGTATGGTGAAGGCCAGCTCTTTCCCTGGACTTATCTAGGTTTTTGGGTTTTGGGGGTTTTTTTTGAGATTTTATTTATTTATTTGACAGAGATGGCCAGCGAGAGAGGGAACACAAGCAGGGGGAGTGGGAGAGGAANACTGGGTATGATGAAGGCCAGCTCTTTCCCTGGACTTATCTAGGTTTTTGGGTTTTGTTTTGTTTTTTTTTTTTGAGATTTTATTTATTTATTCGACAGAGATAGAGACAGCCAGTGAGAGAGGGAACACAAGCAGGGGGAGTGGGAGAGGAAGAAGCAGACTTCCTAGCGGAGCAGGGAGCCTGATGTGGGGCNACTTCCCAGCGGAGCAGGGAGCCTGATGTGGGGCTCGATCCCAGGACCCTGGGATCACGCTCTGGGCCAAAGGCAGATGCTTAACGACTGAGCCACCCAGGCGCCCTTAGGTTTTTGGGTTTTGTTTTTTGTTTTTTTTATCATTACATTTCCTTTTTCACTAAGCTAGTTTCAGCTGGATTTCTTTCACTTGAAACTAAAATATCCTAAACCCGGTGGGATAAATCAAAATAGAAAGGAAAAGAAGGAATGTAGTTTATAGGAAAAAGAGGAACTTCGATGAATGCCACAATAGTGTATTTCTTCAAGCTTCCAATGACTTGAGTCAGTGAATTTTATACATGAAAGAAATCTTGCAAATGATTTAGTCCTGCCATCCCTTTATTAATTTTTTATTTTATATTCAATATTCGTGAGTTAGACGAGAGTTATTTTGCCACATTACTTATTCATACCTGTATTAGGGTTCTCCAGAGAAACAGAACCAATAGAATATATAGAGATAAAGACAGACATAGGTATATAACCTATATCTATTTATCTATCCATCAATCCATCTGGAGAGAGAGAAAGGGAGATTTATTTTAAAGAATGGGCTGGGTGCTGGCANTTTTATTTTATATTCAATATTCTTGAGTTAGACGAGAGTTATTTTGCCACATTACTTATTCATACCTGTATTAGGGTTCTCCAGAGAAACAGAACCAATAGAATATATAGAGATAAAGACAGACATAGGTATATAACCTATATCTATTTATCTATCCATCAATCCATCTGGAGAGAGAGAAAGGGAGATTTATTTTAAAGAATGGGCTGGGTGCTGGCAAGCCCAAAGTCTCGTGGGCAAGCTAGCAAACTGGATATTCAGATAAGAATTGATGTTACAGGGGCGCCTGGGTGGCACAGCGGTTAAGCGTCTGCCTTCGGTTCAGGGCGTGATCCCGGCATTATGGAATCGAGCCCCACGTCAGGCTCTTCTGCAATGAGCCTGCTTCTTCCTCTCTCACTCCCCCTGCTTGTGTTCCCNGTCAGGCTCTCCTGCAATGAGCCTGCTTCTTCCTCTCTCACTCCCCCTGCTTGTGTTCCCTCTCTTGCTGGCTGTCTCTATCTCTGTCGAATAAATAAATAAAATCTTTAAAAAAAAAAAATTGATGTTACAGTCTTCAGTCTAAAACCTGCAGGCCAAAGGCCTCTGGGTGGCTCAGTTGGTTAATGTCTTGATTCCTGATTTTGGCTCAGGTCACGATCTCAGGGTCATGAGATCGAGCCCCATATCGTGCTTATGCTGGGTGTAGAGCCTGTTTAAAATTCTCTCTCTCCCTCTGCCCTTCCTCCCCACCGTCCCCCATCATGTGCTTGCACATTCCCACACTCTCTCCCTCTAAAAGAAAAAATTAAAAAATTAAAAAATAAAAATAAAATCTGCACACCAGCAAGTGGGGAACTGAGGCAGGGTTTCTATGTTTCAGTCTTGTGGTAGCATTGTTTCTTCTTCTGAAAACCTCAGTTTTTGCTCTTAAGGCCTTCACCTGATTGGATGAAGCCCACCCATTTAATAGAGTGTAGCTTCTTTCCTCCTCTATTGATTATAAATGTCAATCACATCTAAAATATCTGCACGGCAACATCTAGACTGGTGTTTGACCAAAAACTGGGCACTGTAGCCTAGCCAACAAGACACATAAAATTAACCACCGCAGTCTCATCCTACTTCATCCTATAAGTGGTTTGAGGCATTCATTCATTCCATAAGATGATTTAAAAAGGAAACTGGAACGAGAACTAAAAAATAAGAGCTCAATTATCCCATGTCATATGTAAATTAAACAGGCACAGAGATTTTAACTGATTTGTTCAAAAGTTGACAACAGAACTAAGGCAGTGAGTGTATAGTGATTCCCCTGAGGGGAACCCAGAACCTTGGATTTTAACTCTAGACATTTTATACTGTGGAGAACTCACAATTCTAGACTTCCTTACTTTGCAAGTCATTACCTCCCATGGTTTGGTAGCAAATAAAATAAATGAGCAAATAAAAATGTTGCTTAGGCCATGACGGCCTACTTTGTTTCTAGCCAATACCCAAGCGCGAGAAAGGGTTGATGGTGATAACGTTCAACTTTATCTGAGTTCTGTATTTCCAGAAAACAATAACATTAAGAAATCTCTCCAACCTTTTGTTTTCTGAAATCCCCCCCCCTTTTATGTTCTGGGAAACAGTCTATCCAAAAGGATCACCCTTCTCTAAGTGACTTAAATAAGACTAACTGTTGACTCTTTCTCATGTCTCCCTTGTTCACCTGTGACAAGGCCCAACACAGATCTCTCCCCTGTTGCTTAAACCTGCTAACACAGCCAGACACCGCCTCTCCAATCCCTCATTCTTTGTGTTGTTAATGATTAGCTGAGATTAGAACCATCTGTCCCCCCCAAACCCAGCTAGACAGGGAGATAAACACGGGGAAATCTCGTTCAGTGAAGTGAGCCTTCTGACTGCAAAACAAGCCCACCTTAAGTCCCCCCACTTGTAACGTGTCTACTCCTCCCTAGAAAACGCTGAGGCACCACCAGCCTGCCAAGAGACTCTAATCTTTGGATCTGAGGTGATCTTCCTGGTGCAATAAGCTGGACAAGATCAACTTCCTTACTTGAGCAGGTTTTGTGTTAGACAATGGCATCCACCTAATGGCTGAGAATCAAAAACCAAAGTTAAAAACAAAAAGGGAAACGGTGATCTAAGTACACTGAGAGAGACGGGTCACAGACTCACCAGGAAAAAGAAGGTGAAGTTGCCTCAAGGCTGAGTCCTACATCACTTACTGTGGTTTGTTCAACCCGTACCTCCCCAAGCAGACCATTAAACCATGACCCATTCAGCTTCGGGGAGGGAGCACGGTGAAGGAGCTCCATAAATGATTTCTGAATCAAATCGAATGAAATCTATTCATTTCTTCAGGGCTAGTCAGGGGGAAGTTGAAAGGCAGTGAAAGGAACAAACGCACCCCCTGGAAAAGCCAGGCTGCTCTCACCGCGCTGCATGCTATGCTCCTGTTGGAGAGAGTCTCACAGAATACCCACGTCAAGACCGTGATAAAGTGAAATGAAATGAGGCTGCTTGATACTGTTGTCCAAGCACAGACAAAAACAAGGCTTTGTGCCACACGCACAGTACCAAACATCCTTCTATCTTGGCTAAAATGAGTGGCATCTGCTGAATGGCTTCCACTTTTTCCTTACTCTAGCCCCCCTCTTTATAGATAAGATTTACTGAGAGAGCCAAAGATCCGATTGCCCTGTTTTCTGACAGCATCCAATCTAGAGAGAGTGCTGCATCTTTAGAGCCTCCCCCAAATCATCCTCTTACTCAGACACCGCAGGAGGCGACAAGTCATTCACCCAACCTGTTTGCTTCGGTCAGAGGGCATTGACTTGGCCTCATGGCTAACTTACTTGAGTTTATAGAGGGAGGCGAATCATCGGGCAGCCAGGCAGCCACCGAAGAATTAAATAAATATGGAAAAAAAAAAAGCCAAAATGTTTTTGAACTTGTTACAGAGCAAAAGCTTTGTTAAAGGAAATTGAGCCACAAAGGAATAACTAATGTTGCAGGATTTCTTTTCCCTTAGTGCCAATTCTTGGTCACACCGCTTTGAAGAATGAAGAGGTAGACCAGATGAAGAGTGGTGGGCAGCAAAGCGAAGTTTATTGAGCAATAGTACAGAGCTCCTGAGGCTGGGCCCCCCCCCCCAGAAGGTTGGCATGGGTTTTATGCGCTCTTTGGTGTGGGCTGTTTTAATCTGATTAACCCTCCATGAGCCTGTCACCCAATCAAGTTTTTGTCCACGGCTCATCTCCCTATCAGGTAGTTGTTCACTTGGTGGTGTTTTGTAGCCTCGGGAACCAAGGGCACTGCCTGAAGACAGGCCAGCCAACCGCAGGCCACCAGATCGGGCTCTTTGTTTATTTTTATTTTTTAAAAAGATTTTTATTTATTTATTTGAGAAAGAGAGAGAGCATGAGCAGGGGTGAGGGGCAGAGGGAGAGGGAGAAGCCAACCCTCCGCTGAGCAGGGAGCCAGATGTGGAGCTCAATGTGGGGCTTAATCTCAGGACCCAGGATCATGATCTGAGCTGAAGGCAGACGCTCAGCTCACTAAGCCACCCAGGAGCCCCAAGCTCTTTGTTTAAATATCCACTGGCTGTTGAGCTGCCCCCCCCAACCCCGCGCCTGGGTTAGGACACCCAAGGCCATTCCCTTCCTTTCTGTCCTGTACAAGTTTTAAGTCCTCCCTGTAGGAAGACTTAAAACTGGGACACTGAGGGGCGCCTGGGTGGCACAACGGTTAAGCGTCTGCCTTCGGCTCGGTGTGATCCCAGCGTTATGGGATCGGGCTCCACATCAGGCTCCTCCGCTATGAGCCTGCTTCTTCCTCTCCCACTCCCCCTGCATGTGTTACCTCTCTCGCTGGCTGTCTCTATCTCTGTTGAATAAATAAATAAAATCTTTACAAAAAAAAAAAAACAAAAAACTGGGACACTGAGTAAAGCCTAGAATAACAGGATGGGGTCTTTTTCCTTTTAAGTTTAGCTTCCTCTTTGGACAGGAGGGGGGGGGAGCGGAAGGGGGGGGCTTGTCCCTGCCTCCCTTTCTTCCGACTATCCCTCATTACTAATGTTCCATCTCCGCCAGAAAACTGGTTTAGTGACAGTAATGAAGGATAGAGGAAACCACCCTTAAAGGATTTTACAACACCCTGGAAGGAGCCCTCTACCCTTTCCCACGTGATAGATGACAAAAATCTGATTGGGTGACTGGCTCACGGAGAGTTAATCAGATGAAAACAGCCCGCCAATAAGCCCATAAAAACCCCCAGACTTACAAATACCGGTGGCAGCCCTTACAGGTCCCCTCCCTCTTCGGGAGTTTTGTACTATCGCTCAATAAACTTTGCTCCCCACCACTCTTTGTCTGGTTTATCTCTTCATTCTTCCAAGTGGGGTGATCAAGAGCTGTAGGCCCTGGAGGAAAAGAAATCCTGTAACAGTGGTAAACCAAGGACCTCTCTGGATGGAGGGCTGTGATGAGAGGACTCCTGGAACTGCGCACATTTTCATTAACTGTTTTTTAGAGGGTATGCGGAATGAATCAACACCACCAAAAAAAACCAAACCAAAACAAAACAAAACCTTTCCAGATTCTATTTTAATATTCTCATCTTCCAGAATGCCAAAGGCCAGCTCCATGTTCCTTATGTTCCCCCAGACTACCCTGAAATCCATTGAGGGGTTATCCTTGCACAGACCCACAAAACCAGCAATGTTAGAACATTACCATTTTGCAATCCCCAATGAGATAATAGGTCTGCAAAATGATCATCAGCTGTTAAAAGCATGAGGTGAAATGTTATTTAAATTCTTAGCCTGGGGGCACCTGGCTGGCTCAGTTGGTTAAGCGTCTGCCTTTGGCTCAGGTCATGATCCTGGAGTCCCAGGATCAAGCCCCATGTCAGGCTCCCTGCTCATTGGGGATTCTGCTTCTCCCTCTGACCCTCTACCCTCTCGTGGTCTCTCTCTTTCTCTCAAATAAATGAAATCTTCAAAAAAGTCGTAAATTCTTAGCTTGTTAACAGGTATGAAAATCATAAAGTCCATGCGTGGTGGTGAAAACTTGCCGTTTGCCAGTATCCATCCATACTTCGTACATAGTTTAGCTGGTTACCCAATGCCTGCAAGAGAGACTGCTTTCCTGCCCTCCCTGACAGTTAGTTGTGGTCATGTGACTAAGTTCTAGTTAGTGACATGAAAGCAAAAACACATGTGGTAGCTGCTAGAACCTTCCTGGCAGCCCCTGCCCCCTTCAGCTTCATTGCTTCTTCAGTCCTGCTCCCCAGATTATAACTCCATTTGGGGTCATGAGTCCAAGCTATGCTCAGTGGCACAAGAGAAAAGACAGCTGTGTCTTGGACACAAAAGAGCACCACTGGACCAACTTCCCTGTCCTTCCATGATGGATTAGGAAAACAGGAAGCCCAGAGCTGGCTGAGACTGAAGGAGGAACGCAAGAGAGGAGAGAAGAGGGAGAAGTGGGAGGAGGAAGAAGAGAGAAAAAAGAGGAAGGGAAAGGAAGGGGACAGGAGTAGGCAGGAGAGGAAGAGAGGCAGGAGGGCGGCAGAAGGAATCTCCTGAGAGCAGATTAAACTGCAAACTATTAGTTTTGATGCTTTCTACTATAAGTTACAGGAGACTCACTGAAAATTGTGGCAATCAGGTATGTGTTTATCAGCCCAGGAATGAGGTCCGCAGCTGGGACAGGGGCAGCAGGATAGGAACAGCCGGGCTCTGGCTCCAAACAAGGGCTACTAACAGCTTCAGGCATCACGTTCAGACAGAACACGGCTCAGAGGAAGAGGGACCTTCTCCTCTACCTCTCTCTTCAAAGTGAAGAAACCTTTTTCCAGAAGCTTCCCCCAGCAGACTTCCCCTCCAGTGTCACTGGCCAGGAGATTATATACCCATTACTAAAGCAATCACCGGCAGAGAATAGGATTATCACCATTAAACATATTAATTTGGTCTATCTTTCGAGATGAAGGTGGATCACCTTCCCTGAGTCACAAAGGGGAGGGATAAATACAAAGCAGTACTTACGGTGGTGCTAGTTGTGCAGTGCACAAGGTGGGGGGGGGCAGCGGGGCGGGGAACGGGACGGGAGGGGGGAGGGGCGCGCCCAGGAGCCTTCACGTTCAGTTATTGTCATTTGTAAGGTTAGTATGACAAATTTTCAGCAGATGGCAGTACAGTGCTTGGGGAAAGGATGCCTTTTCATTCGCACAAAGTCACAGTGAGCTGACAAGGGTGGTAGCTAACAAAAATCAAGATTATGTTAGAAGGAAGGTGGGGGTGAAGGTGGGAAATGAGTGCTTCGTAGGTAATGAAATCTCTGCAACATAAAGCAAATAATCAAATTCACTTAAACCTTTTTTTTTTTTAAGTAGGCTCTACACCCAGAGTGGAGCCCAACAGCAGGGCTCAAACTCAGAACCCTGAGATCAAGACCTGAGCTGAGATCAAGAGTTAGGATGCTTAACCGACTGCCCTTCACTGTAAATCTTTTAAAATTATATGTGGTAAATTCTATTTTAATAAAATAATCCATCCCAGGTTTAAGAAAAAAATTTAAAACCTTTATTCAATTTCAATACAGTTACACTGAAAAAAAAAAAAAGGAATATTAGATAGGTTTCCTAAACTGAAAATCACGATGTACAAAACCTCTTGTCAATACCAATAAAAAGCTTAAAATAAGCTGTCAAGATTGTACAAAAGACGCAGCATTTATTCAGACCCTACCCCCCATATCAAAGGATTAAGATATATAAGAAATTACTACATCTTGAGAAAAGATACCAATTGAACTTATGAAATATTATCACTGATGACTAATCACATTATAAGGCATGATTAATTTTAAGAGATGTGAGATTTAAAGAGAGCATTACAATTCCTTCATTATTCCTGTCATGTGCCCGCAGAAAGGGAAAATCTAACCAAAATTCAGCAAGCAGACAAAGGACAAAGTCGGGGATACAGAGCGGTAAGTCGGGAAACATTTTTTAAATGAGACTGGGTAATCACGTTTCCTGTTGCTGTAACGTCTACTGCATTCTCTTACTATCAAGGCAAAACTGTACAAATGATTATGTGATACAAAAATGCAAGTCTTCTTCGGATCCGTTTACACTTTGGATCAATAATATATGCAGCGCGTGTGATGAAAGGGAATTCCCTTCATATCTTCCCTGTGGTCACGGGCGTAGTCCCACAAGTAATAATCCAGAAGAACGGAATTGATCTCTCCGCTAGTTTTTTCACCCTTTTTTTCAATAAGCTCCAGAAGGCAATCCCGGATCAGTTCAACACACCAAAGTGAGCACCCTCTGATTTCCACCTCTTGCCTATCCCCGTATGAGAGCATTTCTCCTGCAAGGGGGAAGAAAACACAGCGAGAAGTACTGAGCATCAATGACGTAAAATCGACTAAGACTTGATTTAAACCACTTCGAAACTCAGGCATGAATTTACAATCGCACTTTCCACAAGGGCAGGGGCCGTGTCTGGCCTGCATCAATGTTCCTGGGAGGTGGCGGAGCACCCCGCACATACCAGCTCCCCGATAAACAGCTGCTAAACAAACATGGGGTGACCAGAGATTTAAAAATATGACAGCAAGATTATTAAATTCTTGAAAACAAAGGATTTACAATTGGATCTGATGCCAGGAAAAAAAAATTGCAAAATTGGGAGGACTCCAAGGGGCCAAATAAACAACACCTCGCCTTCTCACTTGAAAACTTAACACTGTCTTAGGTACATCCTAAGCGCATCAGGAGAACCCAGGAAATCAAAGTTGTTAACCTGAGCAAGGGAGACCACCACTGTTCTTTGGATTCAGGATCCTTCAGTCAAGCCCTCCCTGAATCTGTAGCTGAGCGCGCCACAGGCCCCGCAGTCTCTTCAATGCCCACCTCCCGGGTGTAGCTGATCCTGCAAGACGGGCACTGGCTGTGCTTTGCCACTGAGACTAGAATTGGGCTCTTCAACTCAACTGCCTCTAAGGATCAGGGAGCCAGGGTAAGGGAGGGCCGCAGCCTTCGTCAGCCTTCGTCAGCAAGCTGTCGTCAGCTACAGAATGTGTGCTGCCCGGTCTAACGGTAGACCCAGTGTTCCCATATTTCTCCCCTTTTACAAGCCAAGTCAGAAAGTTTGGTTTTTAGGGTGCCTGGCTGGCTCAGTTGGTAGAGCATGCGACTCTTGATTTCAGGGTTGTAAGTTCAAGCCCCATGTTGGGCTTAGAGCCTACTTTAAAAAAAAAAAAAGGTCTGATTGTTATGTGAAATCTCATACTTGTCAAGGGTTAGTAAGTAACTAAAAGTGCTTAAAATACTGGCCAGGCCAAACAAAACACACCTGCAGGTTGTATTTGGCCTCTGGCCACCAATCTGCACCCTTTCACAGAGCTTCACAGTACCTAAGAGGCCCTGTGATCCGCTGAAAAGTAGGACAATGTCCCAGCCCCACTAGGTTCCGCTGTCACCTGGTATCTTAAATAGCATTACTTATGTCCCCTTCACCCAGTAAGTAACTGTAGTATTGAACTGTGTTCTCGAAAAAGTCACATTCAAGTCCTAACTCCTGGTACCTGTGAATGTGGCCTTACTTGTTAATAGGATCTTTGCAGATGTAATCAAGATAAGGTCATACTGGATTAGGGTGGGCCTTAAATACCATGACTGGTGTCAGCCCTAGAATCACAGTGAAGAATCTAAATTTAGCCAAACTGGATTGGCAGTATTTACCATGGGCTAAAAAATACACCTTTGGTGAGAGATGGGTTAAACATAAAATGGACAGAAAAAACAAGTAAATTCATACTAAAATAAAGTGAAAAGACTGTATTTACCACTGTGCTAAAAAAAGATAAAATGGACAGAAATCTGGGTAGGTCTTCCAAGGGCCGACCTGGAGAGATTCAGAAGAGGGGAGAGGAAAAAAATATATATATATAAGTGTAGCACATCAGTTAAGGAAGGTGCTACCTCAGCTAGTCGAGCTTCCTGGTTCTAGATTTCACTTTATAATTTTTTTTAAAGATTTTATTTGTTTATTTGTCAGAGAGAGCGCACGAGCGAGCACGCACAAGCAGGGCGAGCAGCAGGCAGCGGGAGAAGCAGGCTCCCCACTGATCAAGGAGCCCGACGCGGGATTTGATCCTTGGGATCATGACCCGAGCTGAAGGCAGCCACTTAAGCAACTGAACCACCCAGGCGTCCCCACTTAAGATAGTTTTTTAAAAATTAGTGTGCTATACTTGTGTGTACTACGTTACGTTTATACTTTCTGCTTCTCTAGTGTGCTAGTGCAGTACTTTTTGAAAAAAAATCCAGCTTTGCTTAAATAAACTAAGAGGCAAAGAAATGAGTTCACACTCTGGACATAACAGAGGCAGTAACAACAGCTGCCGCTGGACATCTGGAAAGGGGCCTCTGCAGTTGCCATGGACGGCAGGAGAAAACTCAGACCGCTCTGTACAGCTGTGCTGCAAGCTCCCTTCTCAGCAGGGTTTTCCTCACAGTAGCAGAGACAACCGGGCGCTACATTCAGAAGAAGAGGCGCAAATCATGGAAAGCTGGAAAAAGCTGTGTGGAGGAGGTAGCATTTGCCAAGCCCTCAGGGACGTGTAGGATTTGAACTGGAAAAAAAGAAAATTTGGGTGAGGGAGACCAGGCAAGAGAATGTTTAAGGACAGGAACAAGCAGTGTACACCGGCCAAAAAAGATCGGCTGCATATGGCCATGTGGAAAAGAAGCCCTGGATGCTGCAATGTTTAAGGTATCCAACAATTAATGATCTGGGACATGAGCATTACAACAGAAGACAGCTTGTTACTTTTCAAATGAAGAAACAGAGGGACAAAATGGATTGCCTAAGGCAGCATAAAAACTAGTTAGAAGCAACCACAGCAATAATGGTATCTTTACATTCTGTGTTATTCTTATTTGGGTGACCGAAACCTATTTCACAAGAGAAAACTATTCAGTCATAAAAACTACTTGTTTTGGGGGCACGTAGGTGGCTCAGTCAGTAAAGCATCTGCGTTTGGCTCAGTTCATGGTCCCAGGGTCCTGGGATTGAGCCCCACATTGAGACCCACATTGGGCTCCTGGCTCAGTGGGGAGACTGCTTCTCCCCCTTCCTCTTCCCCTTCCCTTGCTGTGTGCACACACTCTCTCTCTCTCAAATAGATAAATAAAATCTTAAAAACAAAAAAACAAAAAACACAAAAAAAACCCTACTTGCTTCTAAAAATTAAGAAAAAAATAGCTGAAAATACTGCACCCAAAAGAGAGAAATTAATGTGAAAATTATGTAATTATTTTTCTTATATAAAGACATGTTTAAAAACAAAAAGCTAATCATTAAATTCTACTCTTTTTTTTTTTTTTTTTTTTATTCTACAGAGACAGAGACAGCCAGCGAGAGAGGGAACACAAGCAGGGGGAGTGGGAGAGGAAGAAGCAGGCTCATAGTGGAGGAGCCTGATGTGGGGCTCGATCCCACAACGCCGGGATCACGCCCTGAGCCGAAGGCAGACGCTTAACCGCTGTGCCACCCAGGCGCCCCTAAATTCTACTCTTGAAACCAATATTACACTCTGTTAACTAATTAGAATTTAAACAAAAACTTTTTTTAAAAAGCTAATTTTCACACAAACATAATTTTCTATGCTCAGCTATTATAACAAGGGTCCTGCTCTTGAGAATCAATAATCGAATCCACTAATGGTAAATAAATGAGCCTAGGAAAGCAAGTGACTCGTGCAAGGTAATCCCGTGGCAGACCTTGGAGCCTCCTGACTTGAAACCCACTGCATGTTTCCTATCTCTCAGGCCACCTTTGATACCATAGTGTAGTGTGCTCTTCCCTGCTCAATTTACACTCTTCAAATACCACCCTGATGGACCTAGCGGCCATCACACACCTTCAGGTTAAGAAACTTTGGTTTCATTTTATTATGAGGCTCTGAAACTAAAATGACTAAATAGTGTAATTTCCTACATTCTATAGTATACAACAACGAAAGGCAATTTTCTGTTACTTCAATTGCCCCTGCATTTTTCCTTACATGTGCTTTTAACAATAAACAGTGTTTTTGTTTTTAAGGAAAGGAGAACTTCTGTGAAAGAAATAAGACAGAGACTCAACCACAATTCATAGTATAATAAAGAATGTCTTAATTAAGCCAGAAAACCTTTGAGAAGCTTTTCCAGTAGTTCCTTGGAGTATTTCAGGGCTCCCAGGTGAACAAGAACCTGAGGTAATCTATAGTCGGCAAACATGGTGATACTGGAGATGTCGTCAAAGCAGCCGTCTCCTTTCCCCTCTAACACACTCCACGTATCTGCCACGAGGATTTGGGCCCGTTTGTAGAAAGAAACTCTTTCCCCCTGATGAATGAAGAGAATATCAATGTTACCTGGGTATCCGATAGCTTTTATGTATGCTTTAAAAAAATGGGCACACACTGAAAACATTTCTCAAGGGTGCAATAATTTTAGTGTTGGTAGAATTTATAGACCTTTTATAGAAAAAAAGGGAGTCTAATAACATTAAATTATCTCTTTCACTCGAATTTACTTCCTATATTTTTCAAGGCACATAAAATACAATTGTGGTAATTGTGGTATTATTTAGTGTTCTTTTCCAATGACACTACCGCATATATATATATTTCTGTGTCACTATAACCCACCCGCTTATTCTTTTTAATGGCTAGACAGTATTCCTTTAGGAAGCTTCTTAAATTTTTCTGATTGCAACATAATTCACATTAATTGTATAAAATGCAGAAGAGTATAAAGAAGAAAACAAACATCCTTAAACTCATCTCTGGAGAGAAACATAACATTCAATTTTTAACTGTCACCTTTCAGATAATATGATAAATGTACTTCAGAGGTAAAGACATACCTGGTCAACAGCCAGAATTTATCAAGTCTACCTTTTTGGAAATGGTCAAAATCAATATGTAAGCCCACAGAACAAAATAAACTTCCAATTACATTTATACAAGGAAGAAACAAATTTAACCAAGCATTATAGGATAGCAGGTTATAATTTAACTCAAAAATTCTCTATAAAACTACAAACACAGATCAGCATAAACTATGGATAGACACAGAATGACGATCTAACCCTAATCCTAATCCCAAAGGTAATAATCTCAAATCATCTTTTATAGCTGCTTGTCTGCTAGAGGAGAATAACCAGTACTACTGGCTCCCAAAATTTATCCTGACCACCTTGGAGAAATGTTTTAGTAAGTAAGTGACATAAGTAATTAAATAAAAAATGAAATTAAATCCTTCAAGGAAAGGCTCCATGTGAAAATTCCTTAAGATGATAACAAAGATACCTTTATTTACTAAAACAAAACTCCAAAGATACTCTGTCCTAATGAGAAATAACCTAATATTGCCTAACCTTAAGGTGTACCTATTGCAATCAATCCGAACTACTTTTACTAAGTAAACTGCCTAAGACCACCTTTAAGAAATTCAGTATCTTCTTTTCCAGAGCAAACACATATGCTCATTTTTTGACATGATGTAAAGTCTATAAATTACAGTGCTGGGGGGAACAAATCACCATTAAGTATTCCTAGGGGCACCTGGGTGGCTCAGTCAGTTAAGTGTCTGACTTTGGCTCAGGTCATGATCCCAGGCTCTGTATTCAGCGGGAGTCCGCTAGTCCCTCTGCCCCTCCCTGCACTCCAGCTCACACACGTGCGCTTTCTCTCTCTCTCAAATAAATAAAATCTTAAAAAAAAAAACTATCCCTACATCAAACTATCCCCAAACCTATCAAAATATGACAACCAGGCAATTGTTGGACTGGAAATTACATATGGTAACAGGATTTATATTCAAGTCTAGTGTATTAGAGTAAGACATAAAACTTAATATAAAAAATAAAATTGTGTATCAAACACAATTATTACATCGTTTACTGTAATAGATAGAAGCTATCATCTTCTATTTTTAATAAGATCCATAGATCAAACGGGAAGAATACAGGAACCAGACTTATGTAACAAAATCAGTGCTAGCATCTTACAAAACATAAATTGTCACATCATGACCACTGTTTCCAAGGTAGCCAACTAGTATATCACAAAGATTAGATTATAATACCCTTGAAAAACACAAAACAAAAAATAAGATTTAAGTGAGGAGTCTAAAAATAAATTCAAGTCATCCATAAAACAATTTCTTTTTTTTTTTTTAAGATTTTATTTATTTGACAGAGAGAGACAGCCAGCGAGAGAGGGAACACAAGCAGGGGGAGTGGGAGAGGAGGAAGGAGGCTTCCAGTGGAGGAGCCTGATGTGGGACTCGATCCCAGAACGCCAGGATCACAACCTGAGCTGAAGGCAGACACCTAATAACTGAGCCACCCAGGCGCCCCTGTAAAACATTTTCTTAACAAGCTGCTATAGTTTTAGTAATCAAATGATTTTAGTAATCAAATTCTTCATCTCTAAAATATTAACTGATATCACTGAAAATACCAATTAGAAAGGTCAAGAGCTACAAATGCTTAAGAGAAACCTAAAATGTTATTGATTAAAGTATCAAAAAAGACCACGTTTTTCATGCACATTTATCAGTATGTCAGAGTGAAGACAATAGCCTGAGGGAAGCTGATTTCTTCATTAGGACTTTTACATTGTTACTCTATCTTCTAAGTCAGAGTTGCTTTGGAAATATAGCTGAATTTTAAAGCTTCCTGACTGATTCTGGAGTACAACCAGGTTGGGAAATCCCTGATCCAAAATCTGTCCGAATTAAAATTTTCTAATTTTATCAATTTGTTTATAATGTTTAAAAACGAGTGATAGGCAACCCTCTCGGGTCCCCTCCCTCCTTGGGAGCTTTGTACTATCACTTTGCTATCGCTCAATAAACCTTGTTTTGCTGCCCACCAAAAAATAATAATAATAATTAATTAAAAAATAAAAATAAATAAAAACAAGTGATAATCTCAGTAAATAAATATACTTTAAAAACAATTATGGCTATTTTATGCAATTTGTTAAATATTTAAAAACACAGCAACCAATACCATCAGCATGTTATGAAAGGGCTGGGAAAAGAGCACTCGCCTATGCTGCTGCTGACACCTTCATTATCATCTTTCTGGAGAACCGTTAGCATTTTTATGTATTACAAGCCTGAAAATCCAGGCCATGCTCTGACTCAGCAATTCCACTACCATGATTCCATTCTAAGAAAATAACTACAAGTGTTAAACGATTGTGCAGTATTGCTTATTATCACATAAAACTGAAAACAACATGACATAAAATTCAATTTAAAAAATAAATGTGTATGCGGGGCGCCTGGGTGGCACAGCAGTTAAGCGTCTGCCTTCGGCTCAGGGCGTGGTCCCTGCATTCTGGGATCGAGCCCCACATCGGGCTCCTGTGCTGTGAGCCTGCTTCTTCCTCTCCCACTCCCCCTGCTTCTGTTCCCTCTCTCGCTGGCTGTCTCTAAATAAATAAAATCTTTAAAAAAAATAAAATAAAATAAAAAATAAATGTGTATGAAACACAATTACTGCAGTAAGATAGTTGGGCAAATAATTATGAAATTGTACATCCATATATAGTGGAATACTGTGAAGTCATTAAAAATGGTACTATGGGGGCGCCTGGGTGGGTTAGTCGGTTAAGTGTCTGCCTTCAGCTTGGGTCATGGTCCCGGGGTCTCGGGATTAAGCCCCATGTCGGGCTCCCTGCTAGGTCGGGAGTCTGCTTCTCCCTCTGCCTCGTAACCCACTTGTGCTTTCTCTCTCTCAAATAAATGAATAAAAAATCTTTTTAAAAAATGGTACTATGAAAAAAAATTGTGCTGTGAGAGAATTATTATTACTATTACTTTTTAATGGGGCACCTGGGTGGCTCAGTCAGTTAAGCATCTGACTCTTGGTTTTGGCTCAGGTCAGGATTTCAGGGTCCTGGAATCGAGCCCCAGGCAGGGCTCCCTGCTCAGCAGGGAGTCTGTTTATCGCCCTCTCTCTCTGCCCCTGCCCACCTTCCTGCTCTCTAAAGTAAACAAATCTTAAAACAAAAACAAAAAACATATGCTTTAGTTTAACACCGTCTCAATTTCAAAAGCAGTCCTAAAAGCCTCAGAATTCATCTTGATTTGGAGTTAATTGCCCAAAGTACTTTATTTATGTATATTCTATTTAATTTTATTTAAAAATATTTTATTTTTAAACAATCTCTACACCCAACATGGGGCTTGAATTTACAACCTCAAGATGAGTCGCATGCTCCACAGAATAAGACAGCCAGGCCACCCCTTATTATTTACATATCTTTTAAATGAATATGGAAAGATAACTGTAAATTGACTAATCAAAACATTAAGTGAGCACCCACTATGTGCTCAGTACTATATTAGGAATCATAGGAGATATGTTGCTTTTGGGTAACACTAATGATAATCTTTTGGGAAAAAATAAATGAAAAAATATAATACTCCTTTAAGAAAGTGTCAGAATCCTTAAGTATGATTTTTGTTACATTTTGGGGATTTTTCTATAAGAATGTTTTTTAGAAATGAGTACTGATGGGAAATGGTTCGGGTACTAATATTCATTTAGAAATATATCAGCCTTAAAATGAATCTATATCCTGGCACTTTTTAAAAATAGAACTTTTCAGCAAAGCAAATCAAAAGCACTGTGCTGTAATAAAATAGAAACTCAGCAAACTGCTTACTAAAATGGTATTATCAACAACAAGAAAAGTTTACTCTCTCTTCCACAAAAACAAAAACTCAGGACTACTTCAAAGCAAACAAACCACATGATGTCATGAATTTTATTCCATCCTGAAGGCATCCTAAATTTACTCTCAGCTCTTCTGCTACAACCAATGTTGATTCTGGAATACATGGATTCTTAGCCACATGAATGGCAGTTTGATTTTTTTATACACTACACTTAGATGGCCTGAATGAACCAAGGAATTTAATCCACAATTTCTTTAAAAAAGGCTGACATGACATACTTTAAAGACAAAGATAAATCTCAAAGTAACCTCTGCACTAGCAAAACAGTAGTTCAGAACAAAATGAAATTCAGCAGGGGCCTATGGCCTCTTTCCTAGGAACTGCCTCTGCCCCACCCACAACCCCTGCAGCCACACTTCATTGGTCATACTCCCTGCCAATCCATCTGATCAGTGTTTGGCCAGGAATTTTAGAAGGGTACCTGAGAGGG